>NC_081414.1:409648927-409956983 GCF_030272615.1 Cryptomeria japonica | reverse complement strand
ATGATAATAGAGGAAGATGTCCTAGAGGAAGAGGTCAAGGGCAATGAAAGAGAGAAGTCACTTGTTTCAAGTGTGATGAAATGGGTCATTGCATAAATGAATGTAAGGAAGAAAAGAAGGGTCTTGTGGATTTTGTGGTGATCCAAAACATGATTTCTTGAGCTTTTTGAAAGAAACACAATATTACAAGAATGACCAAGTACCCACAAAGAGTGAAGAAAATTTGAGGCCTAATGTGGCAAGAGGGACCAAAGCTATAATGAAAATTCTAAGAATGATTCTCCCAATACTAGAAGATGTCAAAAGATAAAGGTTAAGGATGAAATAGGAGAAACCTCCTTCACTAAGGAGGAATAGCTGGGTAGACCCATAATAGTGTGTCCCACTTGTGAGACATTAGAAATTTGCATGGTTGAAGAGATATAAACTGAAAAGATTTCATTCAAAGGTATTTCTTCGAGCAAAGGTACCTTTGAAGGCTTTTAAAACTATTAATATTGTATATTTGTTTTGTTTTTTTTGTCTTGGAAAGGACCTTTCATCGAAGGTAGCTTCAAACGAAGGTCCTTGGATGACCTCTCCACCTTCCTCTAATTTGTTTATTTCAAACCTTGGGTTGGACTAGCAAATCAAATCAACATGATAACATAATTTGCAACATTATTGTCCTTGAAGTAAGCTTTTCATTCAGTAAAATTTGGAACATATTTAATTTGATTGTTTTATTTATTAGATATTTTCTAACGAACATAGGTTTTTCACTAAACATCAATGTATATGCTCCACATACATGGATTAATAAGCACTAGGTATTGATGTCCTTGTTTCGACAAAGGAAATGAAATTAGATATATAGAAAATATAATATAATAATGTTTATATTACATAAAATAACTATAATAATTATAATATAACATAAACTTATAGTGAAAATATATATTTTTAATTAAAAATATAATCATAATTCAATTAAAAATTATATAATTATAATTATTATAATAAAATTTAAAAGGAATTCTTTGTTGTCTCAATATAAAAGATGCCTTGGTTGCAATAGCAATTGTGGAAAGTGTCTTGAAAGCTATTTTATATGAAAGTTGTCTTTTTTTGGTACTAACAAATCATGAAGTGGTATGTTGTAGGGTTGTGTTGAGATTTCATTGTGCAGGTGACAATGCTAGCCAGAAGCTTGTGAATTAAGATAAAGGAGGAAAGTTTCTATAGAGATTAGAGGCAGAATGTCGAAAGGAACACCCATGTGATGGGACAGTTGCATTGCAATAGTTAGAAGAGAAAAGCACTTGGACCGGTACAAGTCTACTTAGCCAAGGATGAAAGGCTTAAGAAGGAAATTATGTAATTTTTAAAATGTTGTAGAGTATCAGAATCATTATTTGACTAAACTTAATATCCTGGGCAAGGCCAAAGGTTTTCTCTTCTCCGCTCTTTCATACTGACGCCCACACTGAGCGGAGAATGTAATCTTGTTTATAATTTAATAAAATATGTTGGCTTCGGCCTTTTACCAAGCAAAAAAAATATAAAATTATTATAATTAAATTTATCATAAATTTAATTATTAATCATTATTTTAAGATTATAATATTTTAATTATATTTATGTAATAATAATTATAACTTGTCTTGATAAAATAATTATTAAGAATTATAAAATTGTATAATTTATAAATATTAGAGTGAAATTAGGTTATTTATTTTAAGACTCAATAAAATAAATTAAAAAAATTAATGATTAAAAGTTATTAAATTATTTTGTATATATTAAAATGATCAAAAGTAAAATTATGATTGTCAAGAAGCATTAAAAAATAGAATGCTTTTCAAAAAAAATTTATACAGAATTATGATTATAAAGAATGCATACAATGAATCACATCCCCTTTGGCAAAAATGGATGGCTTCGCGTGCTGGGGAAGGTTGCAAGGTTCGAGCTAGGGCATCTGAGCCCTAGCTCGTGGGTGGTTTGTGCTTGGTAGTGCGCAGATGGAAGAGCATCGTGGGTTCGTGCAGGGAGGAGGTGATTGGTTTGCTAAGCGATTGGTGTGGTGGCAGTGTGGTTGTTCGTGGGTGGAGAGTTTTTTTCAAGGTACGACAGGGATTTAGTGTTAGCGGTTGTTTAGTGGGAAGCCTATGGGGTGTGGGGGGTTTTGGCCAGTTTTTCCTTTGGTGGTGGTTGAGAGGGGTGGGTGTATGGTGCATGATGGGGTGTGAGGCTTCCTCACCCACTTTGGTTTTGGGTGTGGGTTTTGTCATTGGGTGTGATATCGACTGCAGGGGGAGAAGCCTCAGGGGACTTAGACGGTATGGATTTTTGAGGTGCGTTGGGCATGAAATCCCCATCCCAAGGTACCAAGACCTTTGCTAATGATCTATTTGTTCCAGATTCGGGTTTTACTAGGGCAAGCTTGTCCAATGGCGCTCGGATTTCAAAGATTAATGGTTGCCTTGAGAGATGCAAAGAGTGGCCAAAATTTGTAATTCTGCCTGAGATGATTGTTGAAGATGTTGAATATTTCTCAAAGCACTCGTTATACTGCAATTTTTTGGGGATGAGGGTTTCTTTACAGTTTTTGGAGAATTGGGCTCAGAGGACTTGGGCGCCGAAAGGGGAAATGGAGGCTATGTTGTTGGAAAACAATTACTTCATGGTCACTTTTAATTGCATGGATGATCGCAATTGAGTCTTTGGGGGAGGCCCTTATTTTTATAACAAAGTGGGGTTGCTCATCAAACCTTGGCATGCGAGATTTAACCCTTCGGAGGAGCTCCCGAATCGGGTCCTAGTGTGGGTTCAATTACCTCATTTTCTAGTAGAATGTTGTCGGGAGGATGTGTTGCGAATGCTAGCCTCCCTGCTTCAGAAGCCTGTTGGATCTTCAACGTAGACCTTGGAGAGAAAGGTAATGACTTTTGCTTGCATTTGTGTTGAAATTGATCTTAGTAAGCCTTTGCCAGATGCTATAGATATATGTGTGGGCTCTTACTCTTGGGTCCAACAACTTGATTATGAGACTTTACCTTTCTGGTGTCGTCTATGTCATGAGTATGGTCATTTGCAGTGCAAGTGCCCTAGGTCTAAATCGGTTGAACATCAGCCTCAACAATTGTCCTGTAACCTTGATGGGGCTGATAAAGGAAAAGCTTTCATGTCTAATGTGGCTGTGGGTGCTGATGGTTTTGTCCGAGTTAAGACAAGGAATAGGAACTGAGGTCAAAAGAGGTCTTTGCAGGAGAGTCAGGAGGAGGATACCTTTAACAAATTTGAAGCCTTGGATGATCTTAGCCAGCAGGAGGTGAATCTGGGGATGATTCATTTGGATCTTAGTGCAATAGGGTTGATGCCTGATAGTGTGAACTTGGATCCTACCCAGGGTCTGCAGGAGGTTGGAAGTCAACAGATGGAGATGGATCAACAGGTATTAGATCAGAAGGGTCCCATCTCTAGTGCTGAAGTGAAGATGGTTGGTGGGGATGTTTCGCATGCATCACAAAAATTGGACTCTACTGGGATTAAAAGTAATAAGATGTCTTTACTTCTGGGTCTTTTTTAGAAAGACATTTAGAAAGGAGCAGCGGAGAAGAGTTAAAAGGTTGGCAGAAAGAAGGACTCGGATAAGATCAAATTGATTAGGGAGAACTTGGTTGAGTCAGGGTCAGTAAAGACTCTGGATTCTCATTTTTCTAATCCCTTGAAATGATTATGCTTTCATGGAATGTGAGAGGCTTGAACGGTGACCCTAGACAAAAAGTTGTTCGGGAATTGATTACAAGTCATTCTCGATGTCCTTTTCTTACAAGAAACTAAATTATCTATGGAAAGTATGTTGAGTATGGTGCCTAAGCTTTGGGGGAGAGGCGAATGTCAGTGTATTGGGGCATTTAGCTCCTCTGGCGGTATGGCTTGTCTTTGGAACCCCTTGAGGATTTGTACTATATGGTAGGTTTCTTCCAGATCTTCTTTATCCGGGGTTGCCTCTAGTCTTGAGACTGGGGAATATATCTTGCTTACTAACATTTATGCCCCCACTGATCTTCAGGGTAACCATAATTTGTGGTCTCATATTACTTTTATGCGTGGGTTTTTTCCTTTTCATCTATGGATTATGGCGAGTGATTTCAATGCCATCGTAGAGTTGAGTGAGAAGAAGGGTGGTGTTATGCGGTTGGAGTTGTCTTCCTTCCTTCTTTGAGATAGTATATCAATCTTGAATCTTGTTGACATCAAGCCCAGTAATGGTCTGTTCACTTGGAACAACAGGAGACTAGGGGAGTATTGGATTGCGGAGAGGCTGGATCACTTTCTGGTTTCTAGTTTTTGGGTTGGTGGGGGATGGTCCACATGATCCGAGATTTTAGATTGGAAAGGATCAGACCACTAGTCCATCAAATTGGTGTCCTCTTTAACTCAGGTTGCTCACACTCCTTCATTCAAATTCCAGCTTATGTGGTTGCAAGATTCTTCTTTGCAGGTTCATGTTGCAGAGTGGTGGAAGAAAGGGAGGCCATCCTTTGACACTACCATGTACACTTTTGCCAAGCAGTTGTAATTTGTTAAGTTTCAGCTTAAACGGTGGAATCGTCAGTGTTTTGGTGATATTTTTCATGCTAAGATAGCTACTCAATTAGAGTTGAATGGCATTACTAGTGAAATTAGAGAGCATGGATTATCAGAAGCCTTGCTTAGGGAGGAAGTCAGAGCAGTCAAGGATTTAGAGGAGTGGGAGCTTAGGGAGGAAATCTACTGGAAACAAAGAGCTCATATTGATTGGCTTTAAGTGGGGGATAAGAATACTGAGTTCTTTTTCAATTCAGTGAAAACAAGAAGACATGGCAATTCCATCCATGTTCTAGTTAATGATAGAGGTGAGCAGTGTTTATCCTTGCAGGAGATTTCTAGGGAGTCTATGCAGTATTTCCAATCCCTTTTTAGTGAGGATTCTCTGGGGGAATCGGAAGAGGAAAATCAGGTTCTTGCTTGTATTCCTTTTCTAGTTACTAGGGAGATGAATGAGTAGCTTATAGGACCTATTTTGTTGGATGAACTTGAGAGGATTGTTTTTCACATGAAGAAGGGGAAGGCTCCTGGACCGGATGGGTTTCCGATTGAGTTCTATCAAGAGTTTTGGGATTTTATCAACTTGGACTTATTGGAGGTGGTCCAAGAGTCCTAGAGGAGTAAGTAGATGCTTCGGGCTTTGATTGGGACTTTCATTGCGCTCATTCCCAAGTGTGATGGGGCTGACCAGTTAGGCCAGTTTCGTCCTATTTCTCTTTGTAATGTGATTTATAAGATTATTTCTAAGCTGATAGCGGAAAGGTTGAAGAATTGGCTTGGGGGGGTCATTTCTGTAGAGTAGCGTGGGTTTATGCAGGGTCGTCAAATCTTGGATGGAGTGGTCATCACTACTGAGACCATTCATTCTATGGCAACTTCCAAGGAAAAAGCTATGTTTATCAAGCTGGACATGGCAAAGGCTTATGATAGAGTCTGATGGTCGTTTCTCCAGAAGATTCTTAGGGCCTTTGGCTTTGCTGATGACTGGATCCACTGGGTTACAAGTTGTGTTTCGTCTACCTCGTTCTCTGTGCTAATTAATGGAGATCATACTGAGTTGTTTGGTGCATCCAGGGGTCTTCGTTAGGGGGACCCTCTTTCCTCGTACTTATTCATTCTTCTGGCTGAGGGTCTGGGGAGATTGATTAAGTATAATGTGGGACTGGGTATTATTCATGGTTGGAGTTGGGGTAATGACATACCTCCTCGATCCCATTTGCAGTTTGTGGATGATATGGCCCTGATGGGACTGGCTAGGATCAAAGAAGCTATAAATCTGCGTAAAATCTTGGATGTCTATCTTGTTACTTTTGGCTAGTTGATTAATGAGGATAAATCTTCCATTATCTTCTTCAACAGACCTGGAACTATTCAGTTGAGGATTGCTCATATCTTGAGATTCCAGGTCGGTTCTCTTCCCTTGACTTACCTGGGTATTCCTATCTTTGCTGGTAATCCTCCCAGGGACTCTTGGCAGGGCATTCTGGATAAATTTTGCATGAAGGTTGAACATTGGACTCGTATATGGTTATCCTTTGCTGGGCGGGTTCAACTGATCTAGTCGGTGGTCCATGATCTTCTGATTTATAGGTGTATGCTCCAACTGGCCCCAAAGTGGTTTGTGAAGGAATTGGATTCTTTGGCAAGGCAATTCTTATGGGCAGGCAACCTGTCCTCCTATAAATGGAGTCTTGTTAAATGGGACTTGGTGTGCAGCCCGAAGCAGTTGGGTGGGCTTGGCTTAAGGTAGTCTTCTTTATTTGGGGAGGCTTTGGCGACTAAATTGTACTAGAGGTGGTGTGTTGAACAGGATCGAGGTTGGGATAGGATTTTGTCTTTCAAGTATATGCAAAGGATCTTGAAGGAGGAAATCCCAAGATATTCGCTTGCGGGAAAAGGCTCTATGATTTTGAGTACTCTCAAGAAAGGGGTTACAATGATAAAAGGTCTTTTCTGGATCTGTAAGAGGGGGGAAGAGGTTCTTTTTTGGTTTGATTCTTTGGATGGCTATCCCCCCATTATTGATCAGTTTCCTAATTTAGTGAATCTTTGCCAGAGGTTCCTGAAGGTAGGATGGTCTAGAGTGAGCGACTTTAAGTCTGTTTCTAGGTGTGGGTAACTAGAGATGGTGCGGTGGAAGGTTCCTAATGAATGGTCGGTTGTTGATATAGAGGAAGACTATGTTGAGCTTCATGGCATTTTGGCTAGTAGATATTGTAGCTCCCTTAAGGATAGGAATAGACTTGCTTGGTCCCCGAATCCTAAGGGTGTTTTTACTGTTGCCAATGGGTACCAGGAGCGGTTGTTTCGTCGCTTGGAGGGGAGGGAGGTGCACTGGTGGAAATATGTTTGGAACAATTTCTCTTGGCCGAAGTGTAACTGTTTTGCCTAGAATTTGGCTTCAAATGGATGTCTAACCTGGGACAATATTTATAATCGTGGGTTCCACGGGCCTTGTTGAAATGTGGCGACTGATCAGCAAAGTACTATACACAACACGTATTTTTGCCGATTTTTTTTTGTTGATAAAAACCGACATTGTAATAAAACCCTAAAAAGGCCGACTTTGTTTGTTGCCCTAAAAATGCATGTTATAAGCGGCTGGGATACTTAAGGCAATGTAATGTGGATGTACTATTTTTGTTGGATAATAAGAAAGATTGGACGGCTGTGTATGTTGGACGTAACCCATTTTGGGTGAACCACGTTAAATCTCTGTGTTATCTGTGTCCTATTTTATTTATTTATCTTTTGTATTTAAATCTGCATATAATTGTTAGTTCATATTTGCTTCGGATCTGCTTGAAACCCTAACAATTGGTATCAGAGCGAGGTTTTCTGTAAATTGGCAGGACTTTCAGATTTGAGTGGGAGCAATGGAGGATTCCAAATTCAAGGTCGAAAAGTTTAACGACTGGAATTATCAGTTATGGAAAATGCAGATGGAGGATTACCTGTATCAAAAGGATTTGTGGCGGCCATTAGAAGGAAAGGCAAAGAAAGTGACCACAAAGTCAGATGAAGAATGGGACATTTTAGATAGAAAGGCATTGGGATCCATTCGATTGTGCCTTGCACCGTATGTAGCTTTCAATATAACAGAAGCAAAAATGGCTATAGATTTGATGGCGACATTGGCTAAGCTGTATGAGAAACCCTCGGCTTCAAATAAGGTATTTCTTATGAAGCGTTTGTTTAATTTGAAAATGAGTGAGGGAGGATCTATAGCGGAGCACTTAAATGAATTTAATACAATTACCAGTCAATTGTCTTCGATAAAAATTACCTTTGCAGAAGAGGTTAGGGCTCTCTTGATTTTATGTTCTTTGCTAGAAAGCTGGAATAGCTTGGTTATGGCTGTAAGTAACTCTATCTCTGGTAAAAATACTTTGGTATTTGATGATATTGTTGGTGTTATCCTAAGCGAGGAAATGCGAAGGAAAAGCACAGGTGAGACTCCAACATCATCGGGTAGTGTTTTGAATGTGGAGAACAGAGGAAGATCAAAGGAAAGAGGAAAAGGCCCTTGGAATGAGAAGTCACGAGGGAAGTCAAAGAAATGACACTCTTAATCTAGAGGAAAGAAAGATTGCTGGTACTGCGGAAAGCCTGGTCATCTAAAGAAAGACTATTGGTCTCGGAAAAACAAAGAAGGAGACAAAAATGAAAATGATAGTAAGGAAGCTAATATTGCAAGTAATACTTTACAAGATGCTTTAATCTTATGTTTGGATAATGTTAATGATTCCTGCGTAATAGATTCAGGGGCTTCATTTCATGCTACACCCCATAGAAAATATTTTCTAGATTATGTTCAAGGTGATTTTGGACATGTATATTTGGGTGATGATGAGCCCTGTCAAATTGTTGGAAAAGGAAAGATAAAGATCAAGTTGCAGAATGGTAATGACTGGTTTCTGCAGGAGGTAAGACATGTTCCTAACTTAAGAAGAAATTTAATTTCTGCAGGGCAACTAGGTAGTGAAGGTTGCATAGTTACCTTCTCAGACAGTATCTGGAAGGTTAGTAAAGGATCATTAGTAGTAGCTAAAGGTGCAAAGGTAGGCACATTATAGTTGTGTACTGGTAACACTTACTCTACCTTAGCTACTACAGATAAAGTTACTGTAGGGACAACAACAATAGATGTTACAAGAAAAAATTCGATAATGTGGCACCATAGGCTTGGGCACATGAGTGAGAAAGGGATGAAAATCCTTCACTCCAAAAATCTATTGCCAGGACTAAAGAAGATTGATTTAGAGTTCTGTGAAAACTGTGTTTATGGCAAACAGAAAAGAGTCAGATTTCTCAAGGTTGGGAAAGAGAAGAAGAGTGAGAAGTTAGAGCTTGTGCATTCAGATGTATGGGGATTGGCTCAGGTATCATCCCTTGGTGGCTCTTGTTATTATGTTATTTTTATTGATGAATCAACAAGAAAAACATGGGTATATTTCCTAAAGCAAAAATCAGATGTTTTTGAAACTTTTAAGAAATGGAAAGCTTTGGTTGAGAATGAGACAGGAAAAAGGTTGAAGTGTCTCAGATCGGATAATGGAGGTGAGTATTGCAGCAAGGCATTTGAAGATTACTGCTCCTTAAATGGGATTAGAAAGCAGAAGACAGTTCCAGGAACTCCACAAGAAAATGGTGTGTCAAAGAGAATGAATAGGACTATCATGGAACTCACGAGGAGCATGAGATTGCATGTTGGATTGCCCTTACATTTTTGGGCAGATGCTATACATACTATTGTCTATTTGATAAATAGAGGACCTTCAACCCCTTTGAATGGTGGTATTCCAGAGGAGGCATTGACTGGTAAAAAGGTAAATTATTCTTTTCTGAAAACCTTTGGTTGTGAAGCTTTTGTCCATGTTGATAAAGAAAACGGAACCAAGCTTGATGCTAAATCTCAGAAATGTACCTTCATTGGATATGGGATAGATGAATATGGCTATTGGTTATGAGATTTTGAAAACAAGAAAATAACTAGAAGTAGATATGTTATATTCAATGAGAAGGTTATGTATAAAGAACAGATGCAGGAAAAGAAGCATGAACAGGACAAGCAAGAATATGTGGTGTTGGATGAGATTCCTGAAAATGAAATGCCACAGGTACCTGATGCTCAACAACAACAGAATGTCCCACAAACTCCTACAAGTGTTAGACATTCTACGAGGTCAAGTAGACCCCCTGAAAGATTTTCTCCTTCTTTGTATTCTATATTATTAACTGATTCTGGTGAACCAGAAGAATATGAAGAAGCAATGCAGGTGGATGTCAAACAACAGTGGGAGCTAGGCATGAAAGAGGAGATGGACTCCTTGATGAAAAATAAGACTTGGGACTTAGTCCCTTTACCTGCAGAAAAAAAAGCCTTGCCTAACAAATGGGTTTATCGGCTAAAGGAGGAGGAAGGAGGTCAGAAAAGATATAAGGCCAGACTTGTGGTAAAAGGTTTTGCACATAAAAAGAGTATAGATTATGATGAAATATTTTCTCCAGTTGTAAAAATGACTTCAATTAGAACTGTACTTAGTCTTGTGGCTGCAGATGATTTACATCTTGAACAATTAGATGTGAAAACAACTTTTCTCCATGGAGATTTGGAGGAAGAAATTTACATGTTGCAACCACAGGGATATGAGGTCAAAGGTAAGGAGAACTTGGTGTGTAGGTTGAATAAAAGTCTGTATGGCGTAAAGCAAGCACCCCGATAATGGTATTTAAAATTTGATAGTTTCATGGCTGAACACGGTTATCATAGATGTCATTCTGATCATTGTGTATATTTTAAGAGATTTGATAATGACAGTTATATTATCCTGTTGCTTTATGTTGATGACATGCTTGTTGCTAGGTCTAACATGCAACATATAAATGATCTTAAACAGAAATTAGCTAGGTCATTTGCTATGATGGATTTGGGTGTAGCTAAGCAAATTCTCGATATGAGGATTACACGGGACAGGAAAAATAGAACCTTGAATTTGTCCCAAAGTGAGTATATAAAAAAAGTGTTGAAAAGATTTAACATGCAGGATGCAAAAGTAGTTAGTACACCTTTGGCTAGTCATTTCAAATTGACTAAGGAGATGTGCCCAAAGGCACAGGAAAAGGTTAATAAAATGTCTAACATCCCATATTCATCAACTGTTGGCAGTTTGATGTATGCAATGGTATGCACAAGGCCAGATATTGCACATGCAGTGGGAGTTGTGAGCACGTTTATGAGTAATCCGGGTATGGAACATTGGAATGCTATGAAATGGATTCTTCGGTATTTGAAAGGAACTACTACGAAGGCATTATGTTTCAAAGGATTTAATGCTGCTCTGAGTGGATTTGTTGACTCTGATCTGGCGGGTGATATTGATTCACGGAGGAGTACTATAGGGTATGTTTTTACTATAGGGGGAACTGCAATCAGTTGGATTTCTAGGCTGCAAAAGGTTGTTGCACTTTCAACCACTAAAGCTGAGTATGTTGCTGCTATAGAAGCCAGCAAGGAGATGATTTGGTTACAATGTTTTCTGGAGGAATTGGGTCAAACACAAGAGGATCGCCCATTGTATACTGATAGCCAGAGTGCCATTCATCTTGTGAAGAGCTCTACTTTTCATTCAAGGACAAAGCACATTCAGCTCAGGTGCCACTTCATCCAGACTATTTTGGAGGAGGGTCAGTTACGGCTTGAGAAGATTCACACAAGTGAGAATCCTGCCGATATGTTCATGAAGACAGTTCCATAGGAGAAGTTGATTTCTTCATCAGTTTCTGTTGGTCTTCTTGATTGATAATTGTGGAATGTATACTAGTCAAGTCCTAGTGTTTTTTCCAGCGGATGTTGCATGTACAGTGGTGTCTTGTAGTTTCAGTCTCCAAGTGGGAGATTGTTCGGTGTGGAGCCTGATCAGTCTCCAAGTGGGAGATTGTTGAAATGTGGCGACTGATCAGCAAAGTAATGATGATGATGATGATGATGATGATGATGATGATGATGGTGGTGATGGTGATGAGGAGGATGATGAGGATTAGGATGAGGATGAGGATGATGATGATGATGATGATGATGATGATGTTTGGAAATGACACCTTTGACAAAACCAAACTCCTTGAAAAAGCTGGCATGTATCTAAAGTATGTGAGGGACCAATACAAGACCCATTTGGAGAGGAACCTAAAGTACGAGCATCCCCCCATGATTCCAGAGAGGGAGTGGAAGGACCTAATTTTGGATGCCAAGGAGAGAATTGAAAGGAAAAAAGGAAATACACCACTAGACGCCAGAAGAAGGTACGGGATACTATTAAGAATGTAATTATGTAATAATTAATTACTCTTTATATTTATATAATCTAACATATTTCAAACTTTTTATAGACCGAGTGACACGTCAAAGGCAACCAAGGCAAGGCAAGAAAAGCACGGGCAACACAAACTCGGCTTTGGTGGTTACATGGAACTTGTTGCACGAATTGTAAGTATCTCATGTAAACGAAATATTGCATCAAAATATTAATAAATTGAAAACGTTTTTTTTTTAATCAAACAATGCAAGCAAAATTCACGGTACCAAGCAAAAATGCAGGGCTCTGAATTCAATAGAGTGCCCACAGAAGATGACAAGAGAATTGCCTACCAGCAAGGCTATTCACCCATGGCTGATTGGATACGAGAATTGAGTGGGCATACACAACATTCGAGTGCATCTGTCACACAGGTAAATATGGTAAATGGAAGTTGTTTCAAATTGAATACTTTACCAATAATCTAATTGATGTTGAGTTCCAACATAAAGTGACTATATTTGTTTTAAATAAGCAAGCAATGATAACAATGTGCATGTCATTGGAATGCAGCCTGCTAATTGTGAAACACCACCTGCACATGAAGGTCCGGATGTGCATCCCAGTAGTGGAGGTATTCATTTGCTATTCAAATTTATTTATTTAGCTATTAATACAAGTATATATATCTTAATTTGTAATTAGAGTAGTAATTAATGTAACCTTTTTTGTTAATATTTTAGAGCATGTAGTCAGTAGTGAGCAAGTGGAGCATGATTTGGGTACACAACCTCAAGAACGTGATGTTCCCCACTCAGGTAAAGAGGACCATTGTTATTGCTTTAAACAAATATAATTGCAATCGGTGTTCAGCATTAATGTAACCTTTAGTATTTCAACTCCAGATGATCTAGAGGGTGTTCAACATGTTGAGGTTGAGGCTACACAGAATGATGTGGCCCCATCAAGTAAAGAGCACAACAATTATGTTCTCTAAATTAATGAAATACTTGTAACAATAATTTTTTTTTTTTTTTGAATTTAACCCATTTCTTTGTTATTGAAGAGGACCCCCCTTCGCTTCAGTGTCCTCATCCTCAGTATAGGACTAGGCACACATTGCGATCATGAGCAGTTGGTGGAACATCTGCAGAGGGGGGAAATGATGAAGAAACTGATGTTCCACTTAGTCTTTTCATAGCTTCAAAGAAAAAAGAAAGAAAGAAATGATTGTAATCTAACTTATTTGATAATGACTGATTTTTATGTGTTAGTGAATGTAATTATGTGCTAATTAATGGTTATGGATGATATGTGTTAATTAATATTGATGAATGTTGTGTGTTAATTAATGTTAATCAATGTTATGTGTTAATGAACGTTATGTGATATTAATGAATGAATGTTATATTTTATTAATGGTAGAAAGAATTAATGAATGAATGTTATAAGATGTTAACGGGGAATTTAGAGTGATGTTAGGGGGGGAGGGGCCAAATGAGCTTCCACCTTCACGTGGTTAGCCCTATTAAGTAGGGAATATTAAACTATTCTCGAAACCAAGCGAAGCTCAACAAGGTAACACACTTTTCAATATTTCATTATGTTGCACAGTTAATCTTATTGAATAATGTATATTGAATCTTAATTGCAGGGTGCAAGTGGAGCCAACACGAACAACAACACCACAAGTTGTTGGGTATAATGAACTCCCATATTGTCTTGTCTGTACACGAACAATATGAGTTGCTTCTAGTGTTGGTATCCAAGGTAGGACTGCAAAAGTTATGAATATGCCTCATCCTTGTAAGTTTTTTAATTACTCGTAAGTAATGAATATGCCTCATCCTTGTAAGTTTTTTTATTACTTGTAAGTCATAAATATTGCTCTTTAGTTGATTAAAATTAAATGAAAATCTTTAATGAATACACAAAACTATATACATATGCAGGCGCACCATGGCTGAGATGGTCCAACTCCCTAGTCTCACTCTACGACTAAGCTCATGCCATATCTAAATCAAAGACATCTCAAATACATGGTCGGTGGAAAGCTGCAAAATGCCATTTGAACATAAGCAAGACATACACAATTGGGCAAAATCATTAAGAGAACGGTAAAAAGTGTGTTTGAGATTGTATCATGGATGCTTTTAAGGATTGTATCATGGATGCAAAAAATCTCTTCATTAATCCTTGACTCATGATTGCTATAATACTTCTTTAGACTTCTCATGTCATTTGTTGCACTTCTTCACTATTTTGGACTAAGTTTCAACTATGAATTTGCCTTGACTTATGACTGTACCTAGCTTTGTCCTATCTTTGTAAGCTTCCTCTTTGAATTGTGGTTGTAGCTTTGATAATACCTTTTTAATGTTGCACTATTTGTAAGGAGGACAACTACTAATGCATGTTGCAAATTGTGTTCTAGTGACTCAGACTAACCTAATGCATCTCAGAATGGCATAAATTGCCAAGATGGAGATATAGCAGATGAGTTCAGATTGTTGTTGTAGAAATTATTCAATTTCTGTGCTTGAAATTTATTTATATACACTATTTATAGTCTACTCTATATTTCCTACTCAACTACTCCTATTGCTTTAAAATGAAATGTGAACTGATGAATTGTATTGTATAGATGACCAGTGCCTTTCTTCGTTGTTTGGGCTACAGAGTCTTTATATTTCTTTAGGACTTATTGTGTAAACTTATGAGACAATTTTTAAACCCACCACCTCTTGATGAGTCTATCAGTTACATTATTACCAAGCACTGTGGCTTTTCGGCATATAACCGGTAACCAACATTTTTTGTTTAACAAACTAGAAGATAAACAAATTGAGTATTGTCGTCTCCTCACCGATACCTATCTGGTATCCATCGGTCCCTTTTTATGTCGAAGAAACCCTGGGCTTCGGTGACTTCCTTTAGTTTTCCATCGAAATGCTTTTTCCATCGATATCACTATGCTCCTTCGATGAATGGGTCTGTTGCCTCACCGAAGCCCCTTTTATCCTCTCTTTGTCGTCTTCCACCAATAAATTTGTATCGATGAAACCATGTGTATCGGAGACATGCCTTTTAGTCTCCTCAAAACTCATATTCTCATCGAAATCTTTTTGCTGTCCGTTGGGTTTCATGTCGAAGAGACTTTGGACTTCGGTGACTTCTTTTGTCCTCCCATCGAAACTCATATCCTTATCAATATCATTCATCGATGTAGTTTTCTTCTGTTTTATCGATATCACTTTTTCGATGAGAATGCTTCTTTCGGTGAATCTTCTTTATCTTGCATCAATGATATTGTTTCTTCGAAAGCCTTTTCTCATCAGTGGGGGCCACCTCTGCTTTCTTCGATACCTTTTGTTGGTGGGACTTGTTGTTCTCAAATTTTGATCCCCTTCTTATCCCCTTTGATGAGAAAGAATAACTATGTATGTGAATAGATAAATCAAGGAACAAGAACCTTAGAGCAACATATGACAAGGTTTTAATAACCTTCTACACTTCTAACTTATCCAAAGTTCAGGCGGGTATACCTTATGTGAATATTTTCACACTTTTAAACAAAATCCATAGTAACCATTGTCCAAAAACCAGTGGATCTTATCGCCTTAAACAAAAAACTGAAAAAATATAGGAAAACTTAGGCTCATTTTCAGTGTTGATCCTCAAGAGATTTAGAAAAGAAAACACTAACAGATACCAGTGCCTTATCTAGGCTACAGAGTCATCTATTTTAAACAAGAACTTCAGAATTAAACATATCCATACATCTCAATCACTTTGGCTTCTACCAACTCCATACATGCCTGACATGTATAAGAATCCTCCCTTGTTATACTAAACAGTGTTCATCAAATTCAAAGTTCCCAACAAATAACCTACTGATAAAGATATTTCTCGCGTATTTAATTCCCCTCCTGAAGAAGAAAGCTAAGAAACATATCTATAAAGATTGCATTACAATCCCTGTTCAATTGAATTAACCCTAAATTACCCAAATGAAACCAGTAAAATATTTGAAAGCATACTAGAAGACAACACAAATTTTAGCTCAAAGTTAATGGTCTATATTTATATTCAATTTGGAAAATCTTACAAAATTTAGATAGTTTTCTATGAAACACTAGAAAAAACGCAGATAAATTTCTGCAGAGTTTCTTTACAAATCATTGTGATCATTTTTCCTCTGTCCTAGTATCCATTTATAACATTATGGATGCATACAAGCTTCGGACATCCCTAAGGAAAATTAGTTACAACCATAGCTTCTTTCAAGAAGCAGTTACAAGCCTTTTTCTGTCTCAACGGCCTTTTTCGGTTGGTAACTCTTCTGCAACATCTTCTAACTGTCCCGGAGCATCTTCCAACTGTTCTGGAGCATCTTCCTCTTGCACCACATACCTTTTGGTCCACTCTTGGAACACATCATCAGTAGGCCATGAGTAGCCAACAATCTTTTTCTCTAACTTAAGTAACCTTTTCCAAGAGTTTCTTATTTTCCTCACCTCTGATTCCAAAAAATCGTAATATGATTTTATCTTTTCTATCTCCTCAATTGTTTTAACAAACAGAGAGGTGTCATCTTTGTTAACAATTTCATTTACCCTCAAAGACAAATTAGCTCCCAGCTCATCAAGCCATACCTGTTTGTCCTTCAACTGATTTTGGCTGACAAAACCCCCAAGAAATAATTCAAATTTATGCTCAGTATATTCTTCCCTGTACAAGTTAGCTTTCCTCTCTACATTGGCTCTTCCTTCTGCTAACTTGGTCAAACCTTTTGCCAACTCACATGTGGATTTGATAGTAACATCAAATCCTGCTTCATCATAGGATGCACGCATAAGTTCTAAATCCACTTCTCTTGGCATCCACTTATTTCAAAATAGGCTCTAAAATAGCCTTGTCCTCATTTAACTCACACAAAGTCTCTAAAATTCTTTTCATATTAGTGTGCATAGTGGGGGCCTCTACTGTATCAACAAAACTCAAAATGGTGGCCTTTACCTTCTCTTCATACTTACTTGCAAACAAGGCTTGAGCCTGTTTCATTTTTTCCAACTCATGTTGAAAAGTCTCAGCTGGTTGAAAACCAGAAGGCATAGGAGAAGGGGGGAATTCTATAATAGGACTGGTAGGTGGAGGTCTTGCTGGAGAAGAAGAGATCGCCAGGGTAGAGGACTCACCTCCTTGGTGTCGTCCTACCAACTGACTCTGAAGTCTAGCAATAATAGTATCCATGTTGGCTACCTCCTTTTTGGCTTCATTATAAGCCTTTAAAATTGTCTCCAACTTGACTTGGAGATCAACTTTTTCCTTTGCTTCTTTCTCTGCTACTGCCACATTAAACTTTGCAGTTTCTAAGATTGTACTGGCAGCTTCTACCACCCCTGTATCCTAGACTCTTTTTACTATCATATCTCCTAGAAGATTAGATCTCGAGGTATCTTTCCTTCTTCTACTTTCATCCCTCTTGAGGGACCACATGACCAGAGAAGCATTATCTTTGCTAAGTGTCACTCCCTTCATTGCCTTGGTTTCTTTTCTAACTGCTTCAAGAACCAATGCATCTGCTATATCCCATTCAGGGAGGATTAGAACACCAGCCTTTGACACCATCTCTCTTCTAGCTTCAGGAGTGATAGCTTTGAATTCAGCCATGATTTCTTGTTTAACCTCTTCTTCCACTGAATTTGTATCTTTGTGAGGTTGCTCACTCATTCTCTTTTCACATCTAGCCTTGAATTGTTCAATGTTTTGTTTCCATACAAATTGCATGAAAGCCCTTGTTGTGACAAAATTGTTGTCAGCTAGAAACTCTTCACTAGCTTGTTTGACAGTGAGGTCTAATTCCTTTCCCTTTAGCTCACCATCAATTATATTCATTTCAGCAGTAGGTGGCTCTTCCGACATTCCCTCTTGGGTCTCATCATAGGTGTATGCAATTTCACTGAGACTCCCTAACTATGGCAATTATTTGGCCACTGCTTTCCCATCTCCTATGTGAATAGGGGATTGAGATGGAGAGTATTGAGGCTCATCAGTTTCAACTTCCTTCCCTACTCTTTGCCTTTTAGGGGAATCTTGAATATCAATGACATCTTCAATGGACCTTTTTCCTCTTGAAGTGGAAGGCTCACTTGTCACTGGCATCATCACAGTATATTTAGATTTTTTATGCATCATATAATTACCAGGTGGGATAGCCTTAGCAAAGGCAGGCTTAGCTAAGACCAATTTAGCCCTATCAGGATCATTTTGCATTATAGCCTCCCTTTTTTCTTTCAGGGTTTGCATTAGGTCTTCAAAATAAAGAATTAAGAATTTACCCTTCTCTTCAAAAGCGGTAAAACTAGAAAGAGGGTCATAGCTAGAATCAAATTGATGAATAAAATCAAGTCCTCTTTTGTATGCAACCCACTTCTCCTTTCTTAATTCCTGCTCATCTAAGCTGAATTTATTTCTAATTAAATCTTCAGGAAATTGAAATTGGTGAGGCCTACTTTTACATACTACCCTCTTTCTGAACATGCCATTGAATAAATCCTCAGGGTCTGCACACCTTGAAATTGCAGTTGACAACATATATGGCTTAAAGAATTCTTCAAAGTATTTCCAACCACCTTTGGTAATTACAAAATGATGGGGCATGGTAATAGTTGGGAAAATGGTCCCTTTACCCCTATTGGTCAGCTCGGCCTCTTGTACTCCTCCAATCTGTCTCAACACTTCTGCAATCCCTATCTTCAATGGGACCTGATAGGGTAGTAGATAGGGGGTTCCTCTGAAGCCATATACTCTGAAAATAGTAGAAATAGGGTACAAATACATGTCTCCCTAGTTGTGAACAATCTTGATATCTTCTGCAAACTCTTTAGGCCTAAGGAATTCCAAAAGAGCCTTAGGAATCCTAGGGTTTTCTGCACATAAAAGAACTCTAATCTTAGATGCAAAGCATCTATTAAACTTCAGAAAACTAGCATCCTCTCTATCCCAAGATAGAACAGTGCTCCAAAGTTGCACAGGCATCTCCTCTTTATCTTTAACCTTGACCAAATCCATATCTTTTGCAAAATAATTAGCACCTTTGAACAAAACCATGTGCATTAACATGGAGTACCATCCAAATGGCCTATCCACCTTACCATTTTTAATCCCTACAAGCCCTACATGAATAGCATCAGTGAGGTATGGGGCAAAATCAAATGTTATTGCCAGGGAAGGGTTTAGAATTTGGGCAATCATCAGCATATAATGGATTGGCATATGTTTCTCAGCATCTTCTCCAAAGATCTGACACAGTGTCCAATACACACCCTTAGCTCTTAAAGTAAACAAATTCAAGGAAAATGGTTCCATTGTACTGGGGCCTACAACTGTTAACCCTCATATTTTAACAAAGAATTCTCTCAATGGGCCACTCCTAAGATGAGCTCTTTGAGCATTGTAGACTTGAGCTAATGCTTCAAAATCAATAGGCTCAAGATAATTTGAAGCTTCACTAAGCTTGAAAACATTTCTAAACTCATCATCTTTGATTTCAACTAGGGCTGATCCCTTTATATTTCTGATACATCTGGCAGCAGGGTCATAATTTTGTGCGATCAGGGTCAACAAATCTACATCCATGAACACACCATGGACCACAAGCTTCCCCACATCCAGTTCCCAGATGCTATTCAAAGGGGCGGGGGCATGTCTTTGACCAAAACCAACTTTAAAAAGATTTAGACCTGATATCCCTATTTCGGGGTCCCTTAACCAATTTCCTTTGTCATACAGGCCATCCCCAATTTTCAAACGAGGGTTTTTTGGTACTAACTCTTTGGCCCTAGCCCCGACAATAGTTGACATGGTTAACTGCTCTAGAAAGTCATCACAGATGTTTCTGTCCTAATAGTTCACCTTTCCTGTCAATTCTCGTCTGTGTGCCATTTTGAAAGTATGCAACTATGCCAATTATAAATCAAAGCAGTTCTTTAACAGAACAAAACCACAATTCAACAATTTTCAAGCAATGGGTAAGCAAAGAACAAGAAAACCTGATTTCGGCTTGAAGAATTCTGCTCTGCACCAACTTTCTCTGCAACAACTTCTTTGAAATGATACCTTCATTCAATTGATGCGAGAGTATATATGGCAATTGGGCTTCTTAACTGCGACATTAACACCACATGCTTCGGTCGTCCCTTCAAAATTGAATTTATGAAAGAATTCAAAAATTTGGCTCCAATGGGTCAAAACTATCCTGAGTATTTTTTCTTTTCACTCTTTCGCTATTTCACAGAGCATAAAACCCTTGTATGTTCATCTAGCGAAGTCACGCCAACCGTCCAATCAGATAGAACTTGCACTACTTTTACCTTTTGACTTTTCCTCATCCGGCAACGGGCTAAAATTCCTCTCGCTATTTCACGAACGGTAACCATCGTGCACTTTAACCCAATGAAACTGTGCTAGCCGTTCGATCAAATAGAACTTGATCGGTCTTTATCATGTCCTAACCTGACAGTTTACCTCACTAACCGCGCACCAAGCGGTTAAGGCTAACAGTCTTCGCTGTTTCGCAAATGGTAACTGTCCTGCTCCTTCGGGCTACAAAATAGCACCCACCGTTGGATCCTCCTTGAGATACCTGCTCTTTAACAACTTTAATCTGGTAGATGTGGGCCCTCTAATTCAACGCTATCCACCCTAGCATTCGATCTCCTAAGAAACTGACGTGGCAACTTCTTACTTGCCGAAAAACTTCTGTGGGATCCACTTCTAAACTGCCACCTGTGCCTGACAAGTCACCTCTTCGTTGGCGGTATGATTCAATCTGTCTGTTGGGTCCACCACCTGGTCGCCAAGTTTATTCTTTGATTTACTTAACCTCAAGGCCACATGTGACTTTCTGATTTGCCACCTAAACCACTTGGACCGCTAACTGGACTGCCATGTCATTTCGCTACTTCGCGAAGGCTAAATCTCGAGCACCTTTTGGTCGTGAATCAACGTGGGTCGTTGATCATTCTCTGAACCAACCACTCTTACTCTTTGGAAAACCTGCCTGCTTCTGGGACTCACCACTTTTCGCTATTTCACGGAGGGTAAAGCTCGATCATATTCATCCCACAAAACCACGTGATCCATCCGATCAAAAGAGAAATGGTCAGTCTTTAACTTTAGCTTTACTACCGCGTGGACCCACTTTCCTTTTTGCCATTTCACGATAGGTAACTCGCGATCATCTTCATCCCATGAAATAACGCGGGTCATTAGATCTCAGGGACTTGCACTTCTTTTATTCCTTCTATTGACCACCTCGCCCGAGCCTACCATCTTTTCGCTGCTTCACAATAGGTAAACTATGAGCATCTCCCGACTACGAATCAACGCGGGCCGTTGGATCAACAAAGAGTTGCATGACACTTACAGGGCCCGATAAACATTAGAAAAAAAGCAAAGTAATAGGCATATAAAATTTAAAATATTTAAGGGACCGCCTAGGTAAATAACAATGAGGGTACACTTCTCATGACAAACTGACCCATCACTTAAGTGGTAAAAAGTAACGCAGAATTAGAACCAGTTTTTTACTCAGATAGCTTGAAGGTTAAAACTTAAAACCCTTAAACCTTCCCATTGCCTAACAACAAAATAGAGGTAACAAGGCCAATACCAGACTCAAAATTTCAACAAAATTAGCCAATTATGGACTGAGAACATCCATTTTTTAAAACAGTGATAACAAGACCATCTCTTTCGGTGAGTCTTTTTGCACCGATAGTGTTATATCCTCGAAGACCTTTTCTTGTCGATGAGAACCATCTCCACTTTCCTTGAAATCTTTAATCGATGGAGTTACTGTCTTTGATGAGTCCTTTCTGAAGTTGATCAGCGTTTGCTTTCTTCGATGCCCCTTTTATATCGATGAGACATCGCTGGGTCTCATCGATACTATTTGAATCTTAGATACTTCGATAGAATGCTCTTATACTTGTTTGATAACTTATGGGTTATTACGGTATCAATGAAAATGATGATTTCTTCCAAAGAGAGATGGCTTCTATGATTTAATTTCTCAAATCAAGATATTTTACTTAATTCAGATTTGATGCTCAACAGAATGACTGCACTATCACCAATCTATCTTGAAGATTTGACTACTCTTTAGATTATGATTATGACTGTCATGATATTTCACGAGACTTCTCTATCCCCATATGAAACCCTTTGTTCCCACAAATCAATTCTTTGAACTTGACTGCAACTTTATAGTGATAATTGTCTTTGTACAGTAAGCTTGCTACTTTCTCAACTTTTGATTTTTTGGAGGCTCCTAGGATGGTTTCTATCTTATAGTCACAATACCTTGCTATAATTTGTAGCTATTGTATGTTTATTTGTTTTCCACTCTTAACTCATAGTTCAACCGAATATGGTTCATCTTGGAATCAATGCACATCGGTTATAATCAGATTATAACCAGTCTCCATGGTTGCAAGACCCGAAGAAGGATTCTTATCATCAATTAGATGCATACTTTTGGGAATATAGAAAGACAAAAAATAATATTAGAACCGTATTTTTTGTTGAGTCATAATATGATGTGTTAATTTAGCTAAATAAGGGAACCAATGTTGTATTAGGTTTAATTCCATAATGATAGTTGAAACTTGTTAGAGATAGGGGATTTGTAGCAGTTGGCTTGTTAGGTTATGTCACAATCCTATGAAGGTCCTTGTAAACCGTTAATGTCAGTAGACATGAGACTGTTATGTAACGAATTGGATCAGCTAAACCTAGAAGTTCTGTAACCAATGAATCAACTGACTCAAGTGTATGTTAATTATCTTATGATGGTCATTTATGACTGTTATTCTTAGTAGACATTAAGCAGTTCGCTAGATAGTTGGTTAGTAAACCAGTGAGTTAGTTGGCTCAAGTGTATGCCAAATGTGGAATATTACATGTGGTATCAGAGCAACCAAGTTCGACATTGAACCTCAGGCTTTCCATCTATAGACAAAAGTATATACATATGCAGACGCACCATGGTTGAGATAATATGCAAGTGCACTATATACAAAACTATATTCGCAAGTAAATCTTTTATTCAAATCCACAATATGAAACACAAAGTTTTACTAGAAGAACACAAGTAACCTTATCTCCTTTAGATAATATCACAAGCAACTGCCTACAGAAAGATGCAGTTTCCACAACATATACACAAAGGAAAGATGACTGATTATATTATGTATGTTCGCAAAATGGTACAATAGTAAGCCTGAGGCTATATTCTACTTCTTCTCTAATGATCCTTATTGTTACAAAAGTTCCCTCATTTATATGAGGGTATACATTGTCACCAAGCATTGTGGCTTTTCAGCACATAACTATTAATTAGCACTTTTGTTAACAAACTGGAAGATAAACAAGTTTAGTATTCCTATGTGTTGAATGTACTTATCATCTTTATACATTAGAACGTCATTGTTTAGTGTCCTCATGTTGCTTTTTGTCTGGAAATGATTGGATAGAATATGGTTAACACAAAGTGACAATTCTTTGTCCCAATCCAACTCTGCTACTGCTCGATTATTCTCATCAATGAACTCTTGTTTCCACTATTCAAATGATACTAACTCACCATTATTGTAAAAAGAGGGCACCCTAGGGGTATTCCCTTCGTCCAGCCTCTGAAGCTATTTCCTTAATTGATTTGCCAATTCATCATGGGACTTCAAGTAAGCCTCGGCTTCAATTTTCTCACCTGGATTAATCAAACTGTTGTCATTCATCATGTCTTCCAACCGAGACTTGAGCCTTTCATGCTCTTTCAAAGCTCTGACTGTTCCAGTGTATGTTTTCCAATAGATTTCTACAACTCGCATCATACTTCTGAACCTATGTTCAATGATCTCCAGAATCAACTTATCCATCTTTTGCTGTACCTTTTCTACTTGCCGAGATGTCTTTTCTGCCCTGTTCCTCCAATGCATAGCGTCTGTCAAGGCATCCATGGCATCTCTGTCAACACCGTATGTCATCCCTGTTTGATTGGTACCTGTATCAATCTGAAGCAATCTTGCTTGCAGCCTCTGTTTTTCTTCATCGGTTTTCTCATATAGGCTTTTGTATGTAGAATTTTATCGGACCAGAAACTCTATCTGATCTTGGTTCAGTTTAGCGACATCCAAATTTAGTTTGGCAGTTGTTCTAGGGTTAGTCTTTCCAACCTGCTGCACCATTAAATGTCCAAAAGCTTCTTCTGTATCAACCAATATAGGTCTTTTATCTTTGGGATAGATAGCCCACTGTAGAAGAGCCTTCTTATCTGGATCATATCCTGATCCTCTAAAGAGTTTATCAATCTCTTTTGGCATCATTTGCCTACTTGGGTCTTGTTTCTTGAGGAATCCATCAAACAACAAGGCAGAGTTCATGTCCCATCTAGAGTATAGTAGCACACCAGCTTCCTTAAGCAACTGTCTTCCCTTCTCAGGTGTCATTTCTCTCATCACAAGATCCGTCTCCTCTTGTAACTTTTGAAGTTGCTGCTCTTCTTCACTATTTCTCATGTTATTCCTAATTTGAGATCCTTTATGTTGATAGAGGAATGCGGTGAACTCCTTGGAAGCAATGAAGTCACTATCAGCAATGAAATCCTCATGCTCCAGGAATCTGATGTCAGCCACTTCTCGGACATTTAGTTGTCCTGTTGCCAAGTCTATCGATGTATCCTCTTCATAACTAGGGGGATAATCCTCTCGAGGAGTGAATGGAACGATGCCAGATGTGGAAGCAAGAGACATATGAGCCAAAGGCTCTGTATTCCTAATAGTATCAATGTAATCCCTAAAAACATGAGGCGGGACTCCCTCAAGTATTTCCAATTCATGCTCCACAAGTTTGTTGGCCAACTCCAAGGGGTCTTCAATCTTTTGTAGCACGTTCTCATCCATTTTCCTTCTAAAAAGCTTCCATTTATAAGCCTGCATTGCTTTCTCAAACTTTATTCGCTTTACTCTGGCCTCTTCTCTGCCAATGTTCTTAATGAGGTCATCCGGTAGGTAAGATTTATGCTCTCCAGCCTTCAACTTTTGTGATGACCGGGCTATCCTTATGTATCCTTCAGGATCTAAATTGGGCCTTGGATCCCCCATAGCCATGCCATAATAATCCAATTTTGTCTGCAGCAGGCCATAACTCTTTGAACTTTTCACAATAAAATCTGAAAATACTAACAACCCAGGTACAATTGATTGTTTCCCATGGCTTGTCAGATGTTCTGTACTCACTATTGACAGTTGCCTCACAATTTCCAGACAAGCCACTCTATTAGGGACTGTAAGTGGTAGTAAGTATGGTCTCCCTTCGAACCAGTATACCCTGACTTGTGTGCAGTCTGAAAAACAATACCAATCTCCCCAATTGTGTTCAATTGAGGGATCTTCAACGAAATCTTTTGGTCTTAGGAATCTTTGAACCTCTAGTGCAAGGGCATGATTGCACGGGCATCCCAACAGTCTATATAATGGCTTGACAAAGAACTCCTCAAAATGCCAATATTGATTATTCGCATACCTTTGTTCCCATGAAGAAACCCATAGTTGCACTGGTTTTCTCATCCCAGCATTGTCATATGTCCTGACACATAACTCTTCTGGCCATAACCCTTCATCTTGGCCCACATACAATAGCATATGCATAAGTAAGGAATAATGCTTGAAATGAACATTGATGACATCCCCCTTTAACGTTTCTAACCCATGATTCAAAACCTCAACCAAATAAGTAGAAAAATCAAAGAAGCGGGGGTCCTTAGACTGTAAATTGGCACAAATGACTATGGCTGCCATATCTATCAAAGGATGGGCTTTTATTCCTAGCACTTGGGCAACATAGTAATATGTATACTTGAAATATGGATGGAAAGAGTTGACATCATAGGGAGCTTTGTCATCCTGACCTAGTGGCACTAAGGACCCTGCATTCCTAGGTCTATGTATAGGAAGTCTCAACGTTTTGTAATTGTGCTCTAGGTTAAAATATTCACTTGTTAACTTCTTGAGGTCAATCAATTCTTCAAATCCCCAATCCAACTCGAACACGGTGTCAATAACCTCCTTTCTAATTGCAAGAATTGGCTCACCCATGTAGTTATATATGGTCCTGGTTTTAGGGTCATAATTGTTTGCCAATGCCTTCATGAGCTCCACATTCATGAATACATTAGCCACAGCTAACCTTCCTAAGTTCAATCGCCATAAATTGTTGATAGGTTGAGGGGAAACTCTTCTGTTGTACCCATATATGAATAATTCATACCCTCTCAATTCTGTCCATATGTCTCCAAGATCCTCAAACCAATCCTCCAGGCCTTCCTCATAAGCTCTAATCTTCTTGGACCTCAAATTGGATGATGGGCACTGGTCAATCAGGTCTTGGGCCAAAGAACGCCCTTCCCTTTTCCGTCTTTTAGGTTTTTCTTCTGCAGCGATAGGTTCTTTTCCCTTTCTGGTCATATTAGTTTTAGATGATGATTCCATTTGAATTTTTAAAAAAAGGTCTGTGTGCAAACAACTTACTTGGAATTACTGAGCTTTATCTGTGAATTCGCCCAATTCCTGCTTTCAGTTCGTCGCCTGTGAATTCCTTAATGTTGTGTGCTTTGATGTTGATCCACTACTTATGGCGTATTTAATCAGTTAGTAATGGCCATTTTGGACAACGGTCACGCGGGCACACGTTCGAATTTAATGGCGATGTGACTTTTCGTGGGATTTGTTTCTGATTTTTGCGGCAATCAATAATCATTTCGATGAGGATATGTCTTTCGATCATTTGTTTCTTTAGTCTATCGATCTCTTTGTTTCTATCGACAATACTTTTGTTTCGAATATTACTTCGATCAAGTATTTTTTCCCTTCATCGAAATACTGTATTCGATTAGTATGGTTGTCTCCTCATCGAAACATATTTGATATCCATCGGGTCTTATGTCGAAGAAACCTTGGGCTTCGGTGTTCTCCTTTATTTTTCCATCGAAATACTTCTTTCATCGATATCACTATGCCCCGTCGATGAATGAGTCTATTATCTCACCGATAAAGTTACATCGGCAAAACCATGCATATCGAGAACATGCCTTTTAACCTCCTCGAAATCTATATCCTCATCGATATCTTTTATCGATATAGCTTCCTTTTGTCTGATCGATATTATTCTTTCGATGAAAACGCTCCTTTCGGTGGGTCCTTTTTATGTTGCACCGATAGTATTATTTCCTCGAAAACTTTTCTTGTCGATGAAGACCCTCTCTGCTTTCTTCGATATCTTTTGTCGATGAAGTTATTATCTTCGGTGAGTCCTTTTTGGAATTCATCGATGTTTCCTTCCTTCGATGACTCTTTTATATCGATGAGACATCGCTGGGTCTCATCAATCCGAATTCAAAAGGTATCAATGAGACCCAACTATGTCTCATCGATATAAAAGAGCCATCGAAGGAAGGAAATGCCGACATCGATAATAATAATTTTTTTTTTGATAAAAATTATCATTGTCGGAATTACGACAACTACCAAGCTTTCAATCGATGATGTAATCGGCGGACATACAGCGTCAGCAGAGTCCATTGGATTGTCGTATTTCCAACGGGTATGGCATCGCTGACCAATCCGACGTCGAGTTTTCGACGATTGATTTTGTCGGCACTCCGACGAAAATTCGTCGCAAATTCGACAAACAGCTATCGGAAATCAGCTCTGAATGTACTTGTGTTAATTTCTAACAAAGCGATTTCAATTTGAAAATCACATTTGAACTTTGAAAATTTAGTTCAATTAAAACATTGCTTGCATAGCCAAAATATATTTTGTAAGCAATGCATGTATTCAAACGAATATATGACATTATCTAGGCACCATTTTCTGTCTCTTTCCAGCATTGTATTGTTTGGAGATTTTGTGAGTAATATATAAGTTATCGAGGAATCGATATCAATGCTGTCGTTTGAAGCATTCATTAATAACATTAATAATGATTTAGGCCATGGCATATTCCGTTAAGACCTCAATCAATAATAACGATTTGCTGTGTTCATTTCTGCTTCCTTGGCCTGCCACCAGGGAGCTGGATACATCGCATTAAATATTTTACTGGTCTACAAGCCAGGCTACCAATGCAATTTGTATTGCATTTAATATTTTTTTTATCAGCCAACTCTTCTCCGACAGTGGAGGCTATGCCATAGGTTTAGCAAAGTTTGCATTTCAGAATAGTTTCTAACAGGTGTGAGATTGTTCGTCAATAGTGTTATAACTTCAGTTCAATTTTGGAAATTCTGAATGTAATTTTGAACTTTGAGTTACTACAGTTGAGCAGCTCGCCTCCATCTAATATTATTCAAGCAACATTAACAATCCTACACCTTGCCCGATCTTTGTGATCAAAATGTTCTATAAATGTTTGCATTTGTTTTTAAAAAAATTATTTTAAATATAGATAAATCTTTGAAGGGGAAAACAAAGGCACTACAAAGCATTTGTATTCAGAGTTGCATGGACATGATACAGAAACAAATATAGATATGAGTAAGTCATTTAAAAAAATATTTATAATGGATATGGCTGAATATAATACTCATTAAAAAAACAAAACATATACATGTATATTTAAGACAATTTTTTAAGTTATTAAAGGAGATTTTTATTACTTCAAAAGCAATATAGACACATAATTGTTACATAAGTAATTATAAGTTGATTTAACAATTTACAATATGCGATAATAGTAGAGTTGTATTGGAAGATAACCCAAAAATATGGGTCGCCGAAATAGAAAAACATTTTATTTGTCCTTTTCATTTGGTGTAGGTTTTGTTTATACCAATTTTTTTTTTTTTAAATAGCATGAATGAAGTTTTTTTTAATTAAATTTAAGAAAATTCACGTCTAATTTAAAATAAAAAAAATCAAATCACATAGTATTTGACATGATTGGAGAATCAAAGATTTTTGAACATTGTGGGTGCAATATCCGACATGTATCCGAGCCGTATAGGATACAAATCCATTTCAGATATGAAAATATGCACGCTCAGGGAGAAACAAAAGAGTATGGAGGTTAGAGAGAGCATTGCAAACATAAAAAGTATGTTGCATATGATAGAAGGTGTATGGAAATGGTAGAAAGGATGGAAAAAGAAGACATATTACCACAAAAGGGTTATTTTCAAGGAAGGGAGGGGGGAAGGACCAACATTAAGAAGATGGACGTCTCAGAAACTAAGGTGTGCATTTCAAGGAGGAGAAACTAGCAAGAGTCAAACGGGAGCCAATTGGAAGCAATTTATAGGGTTGTCTCAAGGAGGAGACAATATTTTAGACTTGTTGACAAGTACTAGTGGTAGTAAAAATAGAATTATTCAATAATTATATGATATCATCCTACCAAAATTTTGCAATATCATACAAGAAGAGTTCTACATTATATAGAGACACATTAAAAGGTTGATATAGAGACACATTATAAGGTTGTGTGATATCATACACTACAATATAGCTCTTACACCATTATAGCCTTTAAATTTCTTTAAACATTTCTTAATATGCTTAAATAAGCTATAACAAAGATAAATAATATAAAGGAAAAAGGTAAACTTAGAGAAGAGGATAGTTAAGAGTGTTTATAAAAGGATAGCAAAAAAAGGTAATAAGAGGTTATATAAAAGAAGAAAGATAAGAACATAAGGATATGGATGAGTAAGAGGAAAATATATGAGAGATTTATGTGAGAAAGAGAGAAGAAGATATACATGACAAGATATAGAGAGAAGATATAGTAGGACATATGTGTATTTTGTTTTGTTTATTTTTTAATCTTATCGCATATGTTTTGATTTTCTTTTTATCCATTATATTAGAATAAAACGTAATAATATAGAAATAACACAAATCCTTAATCATAATCAATTGTTTAAATATGAAATTCCCGCCTTCTTGGTCAATTAGTAATGCTATTAAAGCAACTAGGAAAATCAACGAAGAATTTGAAATGTGTGTTTTTACACATGTGTATAGGGAGGCCAACTCCTGCGTTGATTGGGCAGCCAACCTGGCTTGCCAATCAGGAGACATCATTACTAGTTATGGTGAAATGGAGATTGCAAGTGAAATGAAATCCCTGCTTAATCAAGACCGGAGCTAGACAAGGCAACGTGGTACTTTTAATCATTATTTCTAATGCCCCTTCCGCCTTTTTCGATGCAGGGTTTTATCGAAGATAATGAGCATTTATATAGGTGTCTTATCATTATTATCTGGCACGGATTTTGGGCGTTCTTACAGAGTGCCCACAGAAACCAGAGGAGAGGTCATCAAGCTGAGAGAAGGAATTGCAAGGAAGGTGCTGGAAAAATGGGAGGTAACAAGAAAAGATTCGAACCTACTTCCTTCTCTGACTAGAGAAAGAACAAAGAAGTCTGGGATATCCTTCAGCAGGGGGGTCTGAATGCTTTCATGGAGCGGCTAAGTGGGAAAGACCCCACAATCACTAGCTATTTCATCAAGAACTGGAAAAATGGCAAAATCCTTATCGGATCCCAAATGATGAATGTTGATGAAGAGGTCATTGCCGAGGCCACATGGATGACTACTGAGGGAATGAAATTTTACAGGGACCGAGGCATATAAGATAAAGCAGCAGATAAGTTTCCTATCACAGACGAAGAGAGGATAAAGATGATTAAAATCGACAACTCCTACCATGCTCCGAAGAGAATTTGCAGGCCATGGAGGTTTGTTTTATTTGCTTCTATTGCATACATTACCTTAGATGGTAGGTTTACCAGAGCCTACGGGCATCACTTTGTTTTGCTCAACCATTTCCGTCATGGGGAAAAGGTGAGCCTACCCTATTACCTAGCATGCTCAATGGATCATACTATAAAAGAGGTTCAAAAGGACCCTAAAGGTGACCATGCCCTCCACCAGGGGCTTATGGTCCTGGTTTATAAAATACTTAAAGGGAAGTGCATTGAAAAGCCTATTAAAGGCAAAAATGCAAGAGATGAGACAACGAAGAGTGAAGCTAGCGGATTTAACTTTGAATCGGAGACCGAGGGAAAATCAGAAGAAACTAGCAAAAAAGGGAGGAATAGGGCCAAGAAGAGAAGGATTATTGTGGAATAAAAAATGTCAGATTCTAAAACCAAATCCTTTGAGAAAAAAATTGTTAAAAAAAAGAAAGGGAAAGCTACTGGAAAGCAGACTTAGAGGAAGAATACTAAAAAGGGTAACAATTCAGACATCAACCACATCCTGGTTGATTTTGAGGAGGAGGCTGAAGAAAACAAGAAGGTTGAGGGTCAGGATAAAGAAGGGGAGGGTAACCCGGTGATGGGCAATATTGAGGTCGTGAATACCACAAGTCTGCAAAAGGAGGATAAAATGGATAAAAGTGGCAATGCTGACAATGATACTATTAAAGCCTTTTGTGGGACCATCACTACCATGGTGAAGGATATCAATAGTTTGAAAACAAATACGCAGGCTATCGCAAGAGTTACGGTTAGTGATAAGCCCCTGGCTGAACATGTTAAATAATTGGTTGCCATTTTGCATAATGCGGAAGCTATTGAATGTATGGTTGGAAAAATCATAGCTACGGAAAAAAAGGTCAATGAGATGGGAGATAGAAAGGAAATGGAAAATAAAATGAATGACTTCGGCAACAGAATTGATAGGTTGGAACTCAACGTCAAGAAGATTGCAGATCAAAATTTTCAAATCCTCAAATCGTCGGTGGACAACATGAACATCCTTATCAACAGGTTTGAGAACAATGCTGAGAAGGATGGTGATAAAGAGAAGCTAGAGAAGTTGGACAAGAAGGGTCATGAAAGGAGGACCAGAGCTAGTTCACAAAAATCAAGGGCGACATCAAAGGTCATGAGCTAGAGGAATTGAAGACCTCAATGAACAACATGAAACAAATGGTTGTTCATGCTGAGGAAATTATGAATAGTATTTAGGTCTATGTTGGTGTCCTAGGTTCTGTCTTTTTGCTGTCTCTGTGGTTTCCTTTCGCTGTCTGTTTCGGGTTTTTAATGATATGTTATGTTAGTTGATCCCTTTTGGTGGGATCATTTTGTCTTTTTGAAGTGATCAGGCACTTTTTTCTAGCAGTTCTATTCTCCTGGTTTGTACAAGGTTCGGGTACCTTTCAAATACCTGCTTTTACTTAATCAAAACACAAATCCTTAATCTATGTTTCCTTTAATTCTTATAAGATTACAAATAATTCAAAATAGGTTAAAGATATATTTAATTTTGTAGAGATTGGTTTTCTGAGTTTAACCTAGCTATACATTATTTTGTTGAGAAATATTCAAAATTATTAAGAAAAATAATATATATGACCAAAGGTTTAAAAGTTTTATTGTGAAAACTATGTACAAATTGATATTGCAATACAAAAGGAATGGTTTCTTGATGTATCGACTACACATATTTAACTTGAACAAGTTAAAGAATTCATTGGTGACAAAGAGGGATCTATTGGAGACTATGGTACTTCTAGAAGTGCTAGAATCTAACCTAATTTATGGTTCTAATGGGTCCGAAGAGGAGAATATTGGATGATGGTTGTGCACATGGAGCAACTCATTGGCATAGATAAAACAAAGAGGCTTGTAGTGTACGAAGTGCTAAAAGAGGGACATATCACTACTACCTGCCTTATGTTAAGACCAAAGAGGGACATATCACTACTACCTGCCTTATGTTAAGACCAAAGAGGGACATGTCACTACTACCTGCCTTATGTTAAGAGAAAAGGCAATAGACACAAGCCATTCCACAGTCATCTTCCTATGACACCTCATCACACCACTTGCTACAAAACCTTAAGAATGGCAATGCCATTTACTAGTGTGACATTTGTAAAAATAAGACACATGATACTTGAACATATTACCAATATATGTCCTCCCTACATACTTTATTAATCACCTTATTTTGCAAAAGGATACAAAGGGCATGTTGTCTCTAAAGGGAGAGAATCCATCTACATGGGGTAGTTTGTTAGAACTATGAAACACTAACACCTTTTCGTTCACACCATACAACTCCAATAGTGTTAGCCCGATTTACTCTACACAGTTGTTTTGCATAGTTTTAACAAATAAACCTCTTGAAGGTAGGGAAATTGCACATCTTTTAGATGTCATGACATCCCTTCATCTTATACTCTTGTCTATCAGCGTAACACATTAATTCATTATGGGAGAGTTGAATCCATGAGTGAGCAATATACATAGCTAATCTCTTCAAACATTCTACAAACTTTTGCATAATATGAAATCTTACAATTTACAATTCTAATACTGTCACATATTCATGTGTTCTCTATCTATTCACTACATTATTTGTTTGCATCCTTCATTAAAAAGATTTCAATCCATTTTGGGTGTGTTGTTCCCTAGGCATCCTTGAGCCCTCGATCAAATTTGATCATGGCAGTCTTATTATAAAAAAAGGAAATGTCTCCAAAACCATCTCATAGCAGTGGACAAAGTCAAAATCTATGGATACGAACATTGTTTATGTATGGTAGTTTCCAACATAGAATGCAAAGGTAACTACAAGCATCCAAAGGACCATTAGATAAAATAAAATGCTACAAATAGTTAGCTACAAATGTGCAAGAGAAATTATATTATCGTCCACCAATACAAAAAAAGTGAATGGAACTCAAAAGTATAATTAGTTAAAACAAGGGAAGCCACAAGTGAGCTCTAACATCTAAGAGAAACATAAATTACAAGCTAAATGTTTAATAATGAAATATTTAAATTGCTAAACAAGTGAATAAAAAATAAGCAAATGACATGTATTAAAATCATTATAAATAGGTGTGTAAGGAGAACTCATCCCCAAAGAAATTAAAGCTAATGGAGACTTTGGTAATACAGTAGAGCTAGCCTTAATCTGCATCAAATGAAAAGAAGACAAAGGATTGACAACCCCTTAAGTGCCATGTGAGAGCCAATTCAATATTTGACAAGTAGGTCTAGTTAAACAATCCTATGGAAGGTTGAGTATCGGGCGACAAGTGCAAGTAAGGACATGGAGGGGAATCATGTGCAATCTTAGAAGTCTTCAAAGTCCTCAAAAAATCGTGATGTCTAAAGGTGAGAACTGTCGAAGCAGTAAGACAAGCAACTCTAATATAATAAGTTAGAGATAAATGTAGTGTTCGTGTCAATTCTATATCTTTAGACAAGAAATGACTTGTCTTTCCTTTAATATCATAATAGGTAAGAGAATTGAAAATGAAGTGTTTCTTCATCTCCATCTTCTAGATAAAATAGAGGCAAAAAAATCTATCACCTCGAGGATAAAGGTGATCAATTTTGGAATAAGTTGGTTAGGTATATTGTTGTTGGGAGCAAACTCTCAGTTAAACAAGAAATCATGAATTCAACAACAATGTATATAGTCGAGAATGATGGAGTCCAATCAATAATCTGAAAAAAAAAGGTTTGGCACAAGAAGCCATCTTAGGGGAGAGAGGCTACAAGGACGAAGTACAAATTACTTATGTCAAACATATTGTCAATGCATATCCTCTTTGACTACTTTATAATTGATCCCCTTTTTTACAAAATGAAATGAAGGGTATCTAAGGAATATCTTAAGAAAGGAGATAATCCATAGAAATGTCTTTGGCATGTACATATTATGACCCATTTGTGTCCATGTGACCCTAGTCCCATATTTTGACCAAACGTACATTCGACTCTTGATATATTTGGATATAACAAAATAGAAATTAAAAATATGATCATATTGAAACAATCAATCCATTCGTATCTTCTTAGACACCATGACGTAAAAAAAACTCTTCAAAATAAACTTCATTTTTAAATGTTCTATATTACATTCTATGTTTATAATATACTATGTAGGTTAGTTAAAAATACCGACTTAGAAAAACTATGCCACTTAATAAGATTCCCTAATCTAGAATGTTTGCAAGATTTCAATAATTGACACTTGTTTGATATTTTGTAAGTAATAATCATTGTACCAATTCAACAATTAGTTGCTTTCACAATGCTTTGCTTGTGGCTACACTTTCTAGATGGCTATTAGATTGAACATCTAATACCTCCCCAAAAAATAAAATATTGTCTTTTAATCTATAAACGACAACTAATCCTAGGTTTCCTCACAAAAACCATAAGTATTGTTCTTGTCATAGTGCCAAGGTGGAAGTTATAATGCCTATTTTACATATGTACTAACTACCAATGATAATGTAGTAGATAAGCAAAGATGATACCACTTTCCAAACATTCCCTCCTAACCTAGTCGTTAAGCTGCCTTAGGGGAAAGGAGCCAGTAGTCGCCATAGCTAACTTCGTGCATCTTAAGCTTCTAAACGGTTCATCCAATTTCAACGGTTTTTTTTTTTGGTTCTCTCCATATGCGACTTAACTGCTTAAAGCTATTGTTTTGGCGTGTGGGTAGTAACAATGCACGCTATGGAATCCGTTATGTGCACAAAGGTAAAAAAGCACACATTTCAAAGTGTGATCCAATACATGATCACCTTTGTGCCAATAGTAGATAACTCAAAATAGCCAGTAGTAGTGGACAAATGCCCCAGTAGTGGTGCACAAATGTCCCAGTAATGAGCTAATTATGGTCAAAAAAGCTAGAAAATGCACCATTATTGGTACATGTGATATTTATTAATGGACCTTCCATTACCATTTTTTTTGGCTCCTACTATGTCTACTAATGGGGGGTGAGGTTGACAAAAAGATGACGATTATTGGTCCTATAACGACTATTGGCTCCTTTCCCCTATAGGAGATTATATTTTTTCAAAAAACCTGGGGTGTTTTAAGAAAACCATGCCTTTTTCATAAAAGTTGTGGTGACACCACTTACAGACTTCTTATAGGTACCGAGTAAAGTAACAAGCTATTTTCCTTAGATTTCAGCTATTGGTCCCTATTTTTAAATATTATAATACCTAGGTGTATCCCTTTTCAATTTATTGATTCTTACATATAATCTTTATCTTAAAAACTCATTTCAAAATGGGCAATCCTTATCTCATGCTCTTGTATGCAATATTGCTCGATATATTAACTCTATTAGAACTCTTCAACTCCAACATCAATGTTTTAAACTTGAGGGTTTCAAATTTGATTATGGGTGTAATTTGAAGTCCAATTTTACATGGTTTATTATCTTATGGCATTGGCTAGCTCAGTGTTTGAAGATTCGACTAGGACTCGTCAGGAATTGTGGGACTCGCGAATCTATTGGCTTGTCGAGTCGACTCATCGCAAATTCGTGAGCCACATCCTATCAAGTCACCCCAACAAAAGATTGAGTTTTTGCAAAGGACCCGTGCAAATCCTAAGGTTGGACTTGTGAGTCCCAACCTAGAACTCTTGTACCTGCTTGGAAACACCCAGCCAGCTAAAAAAGACATTTTCTTGATTTTTTTTTCATTTCACTTTGTTGTTTGGTGCCCAAAACAAGTCTATAGGTGTCCATTTCTTCATATTTTGGTTCAAAGTTGTCCATAACACCTTGTGTAGCTTATCATTGTTTCCCCTCAAACCCATTAGGGTCTCCACTACCAAACCCCCACTAGTTATTGAGTATGAATTATGAAATTTCAAATATTAAGTGTTTAAAGATCATGACATATGTAATGTTTAAATTTTGACAAATTGATAGTCAAATTAGACTTTTATGTTCTCTAAATGCATTAATTTCTTTTTGTTTTTTTGTAAAACTACAAATTTTTCTTTTGCCAAATTTGTGTCAAGTCCCAAATCCAAATCCTATTTTAAACTATTGAGTCCAAGTCCTCAAACTATAGGCTAACCCGTTATGTCTTTAGCTCTATTCACTCCAATCACGATACATAAGACTAAAGAAAATGATAATGACTGAAGGCAGAGAGCGTGGGGATCAAACTCAAGCCTCTTCTCACCTAACAAAAACCTTATGCAATATCCACCAATTGCTTCTGCACTAGGAAGAAGATGCCACAATTTTAAACTGACATCTTTTATCCACATATAAATTAAAAAACAGTGGTTGTGTGGACCAAGGGCCAAGGTCCCACACCATACTAACACTTCCATGCCACGCACACGAGGGCTTCATTTAGTGAGCTTGGGTTAAATCACGTACGTTCATGGCATAATAAAGAATCCCCCTATTTTCAAAAAAATATTGCCCTAAACGCCTTTCTTGTCACCCCCTCCCAATACACAGCCTGAATTTAAAAACCCCCTATTTTCACCAGAAATTGTATGTATAAATTTTTTATTTAACATTTTTCATACCACTTTATATTTCTATCATATGTTATGATAAAGAGTTGTCAATCTCCTAGGACAACGTTCCTGTGGCCCTTTCTTTATAGACAACTTTAAGCACGTGCATATTTGGGCACCTTAAATCTTGGACCCGCGTCCCCGCTCAAGATGGCCAAGACTTTACTTTACCCACACAGATGCACGAGGTAGCCTTTGGTACCCCACGCCCCTGCGGAGTATTAAGGCACAAGGACTTATAACCCGTAGGTATGCAGGGTTGTGGCAACAAACATTAAAACTATGACGTGGAAGACAACATGGACGCAGGCACGACGTGAGATTAAAGAGGGCGGTGCGCCTCGTGATCCCCGCACGAGTCAACAACTAGATTGAAGGCAAGAGCATGAATGCCACGTGGGATAGACTCAACACACTTGACAGCGACATGGATGCTTCATGAGTGGCTAGTGGGGATGCTATTTGACAAGAGGTTCCATGAATGTATGGGCCCAGAGGCAAGGTAAACAAAAGGTTGAGTGTATGTACCCCACGCCCCCACGGGAAAACATAGAAACAGGAATGAGCTCGCGGGGACACATGGGAGACAAAGGGAAGGCTATATGCACCTCGCACCCCCGCAGAGGTAATAATAAGGAGGAGAAAAGCCCGTGGGCATATGGGGTTAAATAAAGACAAAGGTGGTGGGCCTCATGGTCTCCACACGGGCCAATAACAACAAGGGATATGGCCACATCAACAAGTCAAGAAGACTTTGACCCAATTTCGACCAATCAAGATGCACGAACTATCCCCTAGGATTTTTGCCCCTACTTCTGACATTTGATCAAATAGAAAATACTTTATAATATTCATATTCCGATGTTAGATTTATAAAACCCTTACGTCCTTAAACCCCAATTGGATATTAAATCCCCCAATAGCCCTGTGGTCGTGCAAGCATCCTTCCAACTCAGCTGACTCTGAAAAATGACCGTTTAACATCTGTCTAATTTAAATAATGGTCCAATTGGAGTAGCATGCCAGGTACAGTAATTGACTTGCAATAGATTCAGTAAGGGAAAACATTCTCAATTAGTACAAATGTAGAAAAATGTCAGCCTAGCTAGAGCCAGCGTGACCTTCAAGATAGCACCTTTTAAGCAAATATATTGCTGTGTATTTCACACCACTCTTATGTAGCAAGCGTACTTCAAATTGTAGCTGCACGGTGCCAACATTCTGCTACATCTTTAGCCTCATCTACAAGAAGCGCCAAATATAAGTTATAACTTATGTATTATATCTTGCAAACTAAATTTTGGTCAGTGTCTTGAACACCCTAGGTGTTTTCTTAGGGAAACATGGCCTCCTCTCATTCACTTGTCACAGAGAGCATCGCTTGCTAACAACCTCTAACGTGTTCATGGCCTTACACACACAATTATAATTTCCTCTTCTCTATCTATTTAACTTTATTGACAACCATACTCCAGAACGAACTCTGAGACAAAGTGGTCTTATTAAACAGACCGAAACCCACATCATCAGACTCCTCTTCTACTTCGGTGTTTTTGTCTTTCTTTCTCAAGAATTATGAACAAAAAGATGAAATTGCTACTACTTTGAATTTAAAACACTCACTAATCTCCTTATGGCACAAGACAAAGCACAAGCCAATCTAATACCATGATGAAGTCAATAAACATCTCAATAACGATGCTAGTGGACAACATAATGAACAAGATACAAAGAACGAAAAATAATAATGGGACATGATTTAAGAAAATCTTTAGCATATGATCAGACGCAGGTAGTCTGTGAAGACTAGTCTTTCCAAGTGTAGTGCTCTAACTCCTCCTGGAATATCCTGCGCCTAAAACTTCCCTCGATACCTTCTCATGAAAGTTTATTCGACCCTATGAATTATTTAGAAATTCCATCTCCATTACAATGAATTTATGTTTGAATTCTGCTGATCTCCTTTACTGTCCAAATACATTACATCCTTTTCCCAGAAATTTTATATGTCAGTTTTCAAAAGATAATTTAAGATTTCAGCTCTTTCTGTGTAGCCGTTGGTTATACGAAGTTAAAAAGAACATTAATGCAAGCTGTGAAATGCTAGAGATATGGAAAATCTCGAGGCTACTGATCTGCACTGAGCTGTGAACAATTTAATGCTGGACAAACATAATTTTGAAGTTAAATTTGTTTGATATGGCAGCAAACCTATCTGATGCTGGGATTCCCTCAAAGGAAAGAGACACTTACATGCTCCGTCATGACCACATGGACTTGCAAGAATCTGCAATATGCACAAGGATGTCAGACATAAGGTGGAGTTTTTAATAAGGAAAAAGGGAGAAAAACAGAAATTTTCGAAGATAGTTGTGAGCTAACTTGGAAAGTTTGACGATTTTTTGTGGAAAGACTTCCCAAACTTCACAAAAATTTTTCCAAATGGGGATTAGTATGGGCTCGAATATGGAAACTGTTTGGTTTTAAAATGTATGGTTCTAGTCTTGCGGGGTGGAACATGAGACCCCGCATGGGTAATGAAAGCATGCTTGAGTGCATAGTGCAGAGTGAAATGGAGTTCAAGTAATTATAAGATGGCTTAAACATGGCTGAAGAACCTGTGCGTGTTTTACTTTATGCAAGTGAAGTTCAAGGAAATGGTAAAAATTAAGAAATTCTTTGAGTGCTGTATGAGGAATAGGTTGCTTATAAGAATGCTTTTAGAATAACTGAGCTTCAAATCTTAGGCTATGCAGATGAGTAAACATTTACCTATGCCTACAGGTTGACTACAATGAGGCCAGATAATGAGAAGGTTGGATACAAACTTAAGAATGAGACATGGAAAAGATAAGGGTTTCCAACCTTGGCAAAAATCTTCATAAGCCTAATTTAAATTTTGGAACGAGACATGGAAAAAGCAGTTTTCCAGCCTTAGCTAAAATACCCATTTACTGAAGGTGAGATTCAATGATATGGATCTGAAGGTAGCATTTTTCTATCTATAGAAGTTTAGTCCAGCCTTTATTGAGACAATTGAGGGTGACCTTAGGGTTAACCTTACAGTATTTCCTTCTTTTGCTGATCTGGCTCATATTCGAAGAGAAAGGGTTTTAAAAGTTTGTGAAACCGCTTGAAAAGATTTTGATTAGATTTGAGATTCGAGATTAACATTCATGTATTTAAACTGATTACATTGAGATTAACTTTCATATACATACACTCATTCAAAATCAACTTTCAAATTAATTTTATTGACCTGTATTACTAAACTACTGTGCTGCTCACGTGGGCGAAGTTCCTGGACTTTCAGGAAGATTGAGAACTACAGAGAAATCGCTATAAACCTTCACAGCTTGTAAAGGCTTAGCGAATGTTTATATGAGCTTTAGGCCTCGGATTGGATTATATGGCATAAGCTGTGCTAAAGCATTTATCTTTGTAATTGCTGACAAATTATAGAGAAAATTATGAGTGGGAAGCATTTGCATAGCATACATGTTTTGAAAAATAAGTGAAGGGAATGATTACATACGATTGAGGAGGTGGCCCTAAAGACTTTCGCGATGGCTCATGTTTTCCGTTGTCAGATAATGATGAAAGCTTTTGCTTGATGGACTCCGCAGTCCTAGGAGACCGTTTCTGATGCAAGATACGCCTTCTGCTTGGCAGGGACGGAGATATGCCTGTCAACTCATTATTCTCCATCTACTCAATTCAATTTGGAGATCAATAAAATCCCGTCCACCTGCGAACACTCCTCATTCCAACTTCGTCTATATCACTTCAATGAAGCGGGAGTAGGATTTAGGTGCGCGATTTACTGGAAAATGGGAAACAGTCGAACAAAAGATGTTGCCAATGCCAAATTTGGGCCTTCCCCGCTAAAATTGGCGCGTTTATGTTTCAGCTTTGACGACATGAAGTGAAATGAAAGTTTTTAGTGATGTTCATGAGATTAAGCAGACGTGGAGACGGATTCGGAGATTGGGGACAAAAGGTCTAAGTTTGGGAATGGTCAGGGGACAGCTGCTTGGTCGTGTGGTGTTGTAGTGCTTGAAAAAAATAGTTCAAATGGAATTTTGTCAAATTATTAAATTAGCAAAATTGCAAATGCTAAAATTAAGATTTCTTGAAAATTTATTTAACATATAAAATTGGTAAATTGAAGATTTCGATTATATAGAAAATACCATAAAGATGATTACAATAAATGGTATGATATCAAAATAAATACAAAATGTCAAAATATAGTGAAGGGCACATTTAAAAAAATAAAAATAAAAAAAATAAATAGAATTAAATTAGGGTGTATAAAATAAAAATAAAAACAATTTTTCAACGCCCAAGAATAGAAGACTTACAGTCATCCTCAAGATGCTTGAGAGACGCCTGTATAGGAGTTGAGGAAAAATCAACTCTACAGCTCCCAAGGATCACCTGCATGCAAACCTGTCATAGAAGGAGAGAAGCAAAAAAGCTATGGAGGCTAGAATTCAAAGATCCAGAAAAGAGGAGTCATATTGATTGTGCAACAAGAATGCAATTCAATAATTACAATTGTTATGAAATTACAAATAGAGAATCCTTATAAAAGGATACTCGAAACCCTAAAGGTGAAAACCCTAAAGAATTATAAGATTCCTAAGTTTAGCTTAAGTATAGAGTATAATAGATTAATAATTAAATAAATAATTATTAGCTAATAAAAAATAATTTTAACACCCCCCCTTAAGATGAACTTAGGGAGTAGCTAAAAAACAACTAAGAACTAAAAAAACATGTAAACAAAAAATGCATGAAAGCAACAATGGGTCCCGACAACTAGGCTTGATGAGGTACCCAAGTACAAAAGAGTCTATGTAAGGCGGAGAAATAGAGAAAACCACATGGGAAAAAAAACTCTACTCCAAAAAAATATGAAGACTAGCGAAGGTCTGAAGAAGCATCCAAACAAGAGAATGTCCTAGAAAATAGGAACAAAGGATGATCACGAAGAACACCACTGAAGCATGAAATAGCTGCAAACATTGTCGAAAAGTAACTACCAATCTGAAAAACCTCCATTGAAATAGAACACAACTAGGTAGAGAAGACTGTAATCTGCATGAGTGCCCTCAAATGACGCTACTTGAATCAGAAGGCAAACAACCGAACTCGAAGATACAAATGGCATAAAACACCAAAGCCTAAAGAGCTGATCAATTGAACCAAGGAAGCATTAGAACAACAGGAGAAACCCCCCCATAATGCTGACAAGGGAGAGATGACAGGTACACTGAAACTGAATGCCAACAAGAACTGCATGACGAAGAACCAGGAACATCGAAGGTGCAGAGAAAGTACATAGTGTCGTGGAAGGAACATTCACTTGACACACATCATGAGGCTAATGTCGTGGAAGGAACACTCACATGACAAAGGTAGATAGCAAACAAGGCAAACATCAACCCCCCATGGCATTTTATAATGGAGTGCATGTACAATAAGGCACACGATGTGCAAGATCCCAAGTATACAATGCATATTGCACTTTATCTCAGTGCATTTGCATAAAGAAGATGCTTACAATTTTTTTTTTACAATGATCAGAAGAGACAGAAGGCTGGAAATATAGAAAGAACAACCAAAGACGAGACATCCTTCTCAAAGAAAGAGATTCCAGGACCTGAAACATCCAAGATATTCACCAGAGTGCTGAAAAGAAAAAAACTGAATAAAATGTACCTGGAGGAGAATTTGAAAAGAAAACTCATATGGTTGGAAAGTGCACAGAACAAGATTTCCAACGATATAATTTTTTCAAAAAATGGAGTTCGGATGCTCAAGTTATGTCTCCCGGAGTGCAAAAATGAATCTCTGGCTTTGACACAAAAAATGCCATCAAAAAGAAAAATAAAAAATTCAAACCTCCAGATCTAGATAGAGCTCAAAAAGAGATTTCCAACGATATAAGATTTATTTAAAAACGCCTCCGTGTGCCCAAGATATGGCCAAAAAATTGAAGGTGCTCTTGATGGGCCCGGAAGGGGCCTAAAGGCTACCTACAAAGTGTTGACGTCATCTGACTACGAGCATAAATTTGACAGTCGTATGGCCGTCACTTCCAAATAACCAATCTGCCTAGAAAAAACCGCCAGAAAAAGGAATGGTGCCTGCAAAAAAAATCCGATCGCTGGAAAAGACAAGGGAGGGTCGAAAACAGGTCGGTGGCTCCTGGGCGGTGCGGGAGTGGTGCAGGGGCGGCGGAGGCAGAGGGTGGAGCGACGGCCGAGTGGTGGGCGACAACCTAGCGGTGACTGGTGGCAAGCGGTCAGGCAGTGTGTTGACCGCCTACGGTGGGAGCTGGTGGTTTAAAAAACTATTGGGTGGTGACCGCCTGGGAGATCGACGGTAACTACCAAAGCGGCCTCGATGATTAAGTGATTGCCAGTGGTCTCTGTTAACCCCATCGGTCTGGGCAAGCCATTAAACTGCACAAAATATATATATATTTTTTAAAAAAATCACCTTGCGTCCATATAGAGGGTCATATGGCTTAGAAACAATTTTTTTTTTGCCTCTGAGTACACTTTCACCAAAATATATTGAATTTAATATCAAAATTTGTGGAATTGGCCTCCTGAATCCAACCATGAGGTCCTTTTGGTACCAAAATGTACCCAAAAAATCAGCTACCCCCCAAAATAGAAAAAAACAACTGCACAAACCCCCGAATACACAGATCTGAAGAAGAAGAACAAGGCCAAAAATATCTCATGAAGAGAACATGGGCATGCAGATTTGGAGCTCTGAGTTGAGCCAAAAATCAACTCTACAGCTCCCAAGGATCACCTGCATGCAAACCTATCATAGAAGGAGAGAAGCAAAAAAGCTATGGAGGCCAGAATTCAAAGATCCAAAAAAGAAGAGTCATATTGATTGTGAAACAAAAATGCAATTCAATAATTACAATTGTTATGAAATTACAAAAAGAGAATCCTTATAAAAGGATACTTGAAACCCTAAAGAATTATAAGATTCCTAAGTTTAGCTTAAGTATAGTGTATAATAGACTAATAATTAAATAAATAATTATTAGCTAATAAAACATAACTCTAACACCTGGGCATCCCCAAGACATCCCATAGATGTCTGGACGTCCCCAACATCTTCAGACATCCCTGACATCTCTAGACATCCCAATGGCAGTGACAACATGGCGGGGGAACGCCCTATCCTTGTCCCTGCCTCTCGGAAACGTCCTTGTCTCGAAAACATGGGGGATTGAGGGGAATGTGTCCCCCTGTTTCACTAATTTTTTCTTATGAATTTCACTCGGTTTTGTATTTTTAAATGGAATGTAATGTTAAAATGTTTGATTATATGGTAAAAATATGTGAGGATCATTCTAATTTAAAGATTTTTTTAATGGGCTCAATGGTATCTCCCAAAGAATTTTATTTTGAAGTGTTTGATTTTATGCTACGAAAAAAAGTGAGGACCACTCTAGTTCATAGATTGTTTATAATGGAGGCCATCGTACAGTGTATTTTTCTTATAATCAATGAAATTTTATTTAGAAATGTTTGATTGTATGCTCAAGAAAAAATGTGACGACCCACTCGAATCCATATATTCTCTTTTTAATTGTTTCTCTCCAGTTCAAGACAGTCTACTTGCTCTCTCTTTCTTTGTCATGAAACTAATTGTATCAAACAACAAATTGGGGGAAAAAAAATCCCTACACTAATTTATACTAATAAATGGATATAAATATTTGAAGTAAATTTTCAATATTAATAAAATTTTAGGATATAGAGTTGGATGAGTGGTGTAGGAGCACCAGGACTTGTGTCCACATCATTTTGATTCATGGTTGTATTGGAATAGAGAGAGAGAGAGAGAGAGAGAGAGAGAGAGAGAGAGAGAGAGAGAGAGAGAGAGAGAGAGAGAGAGTTTGAAGGCCTATTGATTAGGCCTAGGCAATGTAATAAGCCCTAAGGCTCCAAAGTGTGTCAACTTGGTCAAAGGCCTTGTATGGGCATTCTATAGGTATTTTTGTTGTTTAGGGGTCTATCATGTGTAGTATGTTCATTCGTGACCTTTGGTGTGAAGGCAAGTTCAATTTGTCAAAAGTTGTCAAAAGTTGTTGCAATTGTTGTCAAGCAATTTTTTTGGCAACATTTTCAAAATTGGTTACTCCAATGGTTGGTTGGTGGTTTGCATGCATTGAGGCAGTTGGAGGAGCTCCTTGGCATGATATAAGGCTGGAGGAATGATGCCTTCCAGTTAGAGAAGTTGGAAAATTAATTTTGAATGAAATCTTTGTCTTCAAACAAAACGGTTACTGAGTATTTTCTACATTTGCCTTTAATTCTTGTTCTTGCATGATTCCTAAAGATTGGTGGCAATGAGTTGAGCATTTGAAAATTTGTAGCACAGGTTTAACAATCATCTGGAGTTGGTTTGAGGCCTTGAATTATTCGGGCTTGAAAGAAAGAGAGTTTTCAATCCCACTGGTCTGGTAAAACCCTCAAACCAAGGGTTTGAATGCTAATAGGGGCACAAATCAACATCTTTCCATGGCATCAAACTAAAACCTGGGGGTATGTTTATTTGGCATGTATATTAACTATTCCTGGTGGTTGTGAAGATAGGGGGTATCAATTGAATATCCTAAGAGGAGGCCCTAGGCTTGACATCAATCATGTGGCAAGCCCGAGCAACATAAAAGGAGATACAAAACCTGAACAAAAGATTGGTGGATGGTCAAGCTAGGTATGTGAAGGACCCTTTGGTAGGTGCATACCCTTGACAAGTGTCATTCTTGCATTCCTTATTGACTGGTGAAGCTTTTGAGAGCTTAAACCCCAATACCGACTAGAAGAGGCAAAATAAGGTCAGTAGGGTTTGACCATCCGTACTCAAAACCCAGATGCAAAAGTTTGGAATCTTGTAGAAGGCCCAAAAGGGTATCAATATATCTAATTTATTTAGGGGGGTTTTTAGGTATATTGTGAGACAAATTAGGAAAATTCCGATTGGAGGCTAATTGCTTGTAGCCCCATTTCCTAGGTCTAATAGGGGAAACGACACAAGAGGATAATAAACACCCATCTGAAGGGTCAAAATCTATGAAAATTCCATATAACACATGTGTAAACATTCACATAGGCCAAATTCCACCTTGTGAGTAAAGATCATGTTGCTAGGGGTGTGGGGTTGTTAGGTGTCTTTGGTTGAAGGGTTGGAACCTAAGGGGTAGGAGACTCCTTGTCAATTGAGAGTTGTCCCGAGTGAAGAGATCCTTGGGAAGGATCTAGGGCAAGCTCTATTAACCTTGAGAAGGTTAAGGACATTGGTCCATTGTGTGTAACCAAGTGGAGACCCTTATTGAGCAAGAACCAATGAAAGTGATAGAACGTCCCATAGCCCTCTGCATCATATTGGTATCAGAGCTATACCAAGGGTGGAATAGTGTACGTCAGACTCAAAATTTGGAGAAGAGGCTTCTACAATGCCTCCTATGGCAATGAACCCATAGGCCATCAAGAAGATGGTAGAAGAGTTGCTTGAAGAGAAACTCAAAGAGACCAGACAGTCCAAGGGAAAGGACAAAATTTGTAATGATGAGTCAGAAGAAGAGAGTGAAGAGTAGGATGCCAGCCCTCATAATATGGCTCCTGACCAAAAGATGTTTTTATATGCCCTGAAATCAGTCAACATGGATAATGTGGAAAGTTTACCTATCTATAGTGGTAGCTTGAATGGAGAAGAGGTGCTTGAATGTATATAAGCACTCAATAATCATTTTGAGTACAAAGAGGTTCTAGAGGAGAAAAGAGTGAGTTTGGAAAAGTATAGACTCAAAGGGTCTGCCTTGTTGTGGTGGATAGTGTTGCAGGAAGAAAGAGTGAACATAGGGAAGAAGAAAATATCCTCTTGGGAGAGGATGAAGAACAAAATCAAAGACCAATTCTTACCAATAGACTATGAGGTTCAGATGTATAAGAAGTTGCAAAACCTTAGACATAGGGAGTTGGATGTGAATGCATATAGTGAATAATTTCACAAGTTAAGCCTTAAGTCCAACAAGCATGAAGAAGAGGCAGAGAAGGTGGCTAGATACCTGAATGGGTTAAGACAAAACATCCAAGATGAGATCAGCATCATGGCTCCAGACACTATGCACAAATGCTTGCAATTGGCATTCAAGGTGGAAGATAAGATCACAAGGAGAGGAGAACAAAATAATAGAGGTAGAGGTGGCTTTGGAGGAAGGAATACTCCTTTTAAAAATGGTGACTCTAATCAACAAGAGTCCAATGGAGAGCTCAATAATAAGAATGGGGGTTTCAGAGGAGGAAGAAGACCTTTTGGTAGGGGTAGGAAAGGTAACCAAGGCAGAGGACCTGGTGTATTCACTAGTAAATGTTACAATTGCAACCAAGTGGGTCACACTATGAGTAGATTCTTGGAGAAATCTTCTATCTCACATGGACCAGATAGAAGGACTCAACTTGTGCAAGAAGATGATGGACAAAGTGTCAATTCACCCATGGGAAATGCAGGTCCTACCTTGGATGGAGAAAGACTTATGCTAAGGAGAATGTTGTTGAAGGTACCCCAATGCAAAGAGCCCCCACAAAGAAAGTCACTCTTCAAAACTACTTGTAAGTCTCATGGTAAGGCTTGCAAAGTGATTGTTGATTCTGGTTCCACAAAGAATATTGTTGCTTTAGAAATGGTAGAAAAGTTAAAACTGAAGAGGTTGCTTCATGTGATTCCTTACAAGGTATCCTGGCTTAATAAGGGAAAACATGTAGTGGTAGATGATCAAACTTGGGTAGAGTTTTAAATGGGGGACTATAAGGATATGATCTTGTGTGATATCCTTCCTATTGATGCTTGTCACCTATTGTTAGGTCGTCCTTGGCAGCATGATGTCAAAGCATAGCATGATGGTGAGAAAAATATGTATGCCATTTCCAAGAGTGGTAGGCAGTTTAGGATGGACCCTTTACCAGATCAAGGGGAAGAGAAGATCGTTACTCCACATGTCATGTTACTTAGTGGAAAAGAGTTTTTGGAAGTCCTCAAACAAGAAGAGACCCAAGGCTATGCTTTAGTCTTACACCCAAAAGATGAGTCCAAGCAAGGGAACGATGAGAAAGGAGAGATTCCTAAGGAAGTGCCATGTTGGATAGATACAAGGGAGTTGTGGCCAAAGACATGCCTGATAACCTATCTCCCATCAGAGAAATCAGTCATCAAATTGATTTGATACCCAGTGTGACCTTACCTAATAAAGCTGCCTACAAGATGACTCCTAGTCAGAATGAGGAGATAGAAAGACAAGTGAAAGATCTTTTGGATAAGGGGTTAATTAGAAAGAGTTTGAGCCCATGTGTTGCACCTAGTGTGTTGGCACTAAAAAAATATGGAACATGGAGGATGTGCACTGATTCTAGAGCCATCAACAATATCATAATTAGGTACCGACTTATGCCTAGGATTGAGGACCTCATGGACTACCTTGGAGGGTCATGCTACTTTTTAAAGATTGATTGAAGTTATGTTATCATCAAATCATAATCAGACCTGGTGATGAGTGGAAGATAGCCTTTAAAACCAATGAGGGTTTATATGAGTGGATGGTGATGCCATTTGGCCTCACAAATGCACCTAGTACTTTTATGCGCCTCATGAATGAGGTATTGGCAGAATTCATTGGAAAGTTTGTTATAGTTTATCTTGATGATATCTTGGTATTTAGCATGTCCAAGGAGGAGAATTTGAAGCATTTGGATCAGGTTTTGAGGAAGCTTCATGAGGAGAAATTGGTAATCAATCTAGATAAGTGTGAATTCATGAAATTCGAGTTGGTGTATCTTGGCTTTGTAATTTCAAATGGATGTTTGAAAATGGATATTTCTAAGGTTGATGCTATTATAAATTGGCCTACACCTAGGATAGTAGGTGATGTTAGGAGTTCCCATGGATTGGCTACTTTTTATAGGAAGGTCATCAAGGGTTTTAGTCATATTTGTGCCCCCATCCTTAACACTATAAAAGGAGGAATCAAATGCAGGTTTGAGTGGACAAAGCAAGAAGCCCAAAGCTTTGAGATTTTGAAGAGGAAGGTTACAGAACTTCCCACCTTGAGACTCCCTAGTTTTGATCAATTTTTTACAGTTGAATGTGATGCAAGCAAGCATGCAATAGGTGCAGTCCTTAGTCAAGAAGGACATCTGGTGGCATTATTTTTAGAGAAGTTGAATGAGGCTAAGTAGAGGTATTCAAATTATGATTTGGAGCTTTATGCTATGGTGCAAGTACTCAAGAGGTGGCACCATTACCTTCTTCCAAAAGAGTTTATTGTTTATATTGATAACCATGCATTGAGTTTTCTAAATGGGCAAGAGAAGTTGAACCAAAGGTACATCAAGTGGGTTGAACAACTCCAACCTTACACCTTCACTATCAAGCACAAGAAGGGTGTGACTAATAAGGTTGTAGATGCTTTGAGCAGGAGAACCCTTACTTTTCAATAAATTCAGTTGCAAAGTGTTGGTGTTGGTGTTGATTCTCTCAAGGCCGTGTACAAGGAGGATCATGATTTCAAGGTTGCATATGATGTATGTGTTAAGTTTGTTGACTCTTTTCATGTAGAGTTTTCTAATTTTATGTTGCAGGATGGATTTCTCTTCAAGGGGCATCAATTATGCATTCCTCAATGTTCTATGAGGGATAATATCATTAGAGAAAAACACAATGGCAGTCTTGGAGGTCATTTTGGTTTGGACAAAACCTTAGAGAAGGTATCCCGATTTTATTTTTTGCCCAAGATGTAGGCAGAGGTAAGAAGATTTGTGGAGCATTGTCCTACTTGTCAGAGGGATAAAGGTGTTTCAACCAATGCTGGTTTGTATCAGCCTTTACCAATTCCTACTAGGCCTTGGGAAAGCCTTAGTATGGATTTTGTACTTGGTTTGCCCAAAACTCCTAGGGGATTTGATAGTGTTTTTGTAATTGTTGATAGGTTCAGCAAGATGGCTCATTTTGTGCCATGTAAATGCACAAATGATTCATCTCATATAGCAAGTCTTTTTTTCAAAGAAGTTGTACGGATCCATGGATTGCCTCTCAATATTGTCACTGATAGAGACTCCAAATTTGTTGGTCATTTTTTAATAGCTCTCTGGAAGAAATTAGGTACCAATTTTTCATTTTCATCAGCATACCATCCTCAGACTGATGGACAAACTGAAGTGGTTAATAGGTCCCTTGGCAATCTTCTTAGATGCCTTAACAAGCAGCATGGACAAAGTTGGGATTTAGTGATTGGACAAGTTGAATATGCATACAGTGATTCAGTCAATAAGAGGACAGGGAGAAGTCCATTTGAGGTTGTGTATGGCCTACATCCCAGGGGAATACTTGAACTCAAAGATCTTGGAGGCATGGACAAGTGGAATGCCCAAGGAGAAGATTTGGTTGTCACCATGAAGGAGGTTCATGAACAAGTTAAGGCTTCACTTCAATAAAGTGCTGATAAATATAAACTCAGAGCAGATGTCAAAAGGAGAGATGTTCAACTCAAAGTAGGCGATTTGGTGATGACTTACCCCAGGAAAGAAAGGTTGCCCAAAGGCCAACCTTCTAAATTGCTCATGAAAAAGATAGGTCCCCTCTGAGTGGTTCATAAGTTTGGCAACAATGCATATGAAGCTGAACTTCCAACAGACTTGGGATTATCTCCCATCTTCAATGTATGGGATTTGACAACCTTCAAAGGATCTTTGGAAGATGTAGCACCTGATTCATCTCTTAAGGGAGAGGATGTAGAGTGGATGAAGGATCTATCACCTAGCAAGTCATTGGAATTGGAGTGCATTCTTGACTCCAAGGTGATCAAGGAAACAAGGAAAGGTGTTTATAAAGACTACCTGGTCAAATGGAAGGGGTTGCACGAATCTGAAGCTACTTGGATGAGTGAAAGTGATATTCTCAAGCATGGCACTACAATCAACCGGTTGGCAACTCAAGGGAATTGAGTTTTCTTGTCTAAGGGAGTATGGTGCAGGAGCACCAGGACTTGTGTCCACATCATTTTGATTCATGTTTGTGTTGGAATAGAGTGTGTGTGTGTGTGTTTGAAGGCCTATTGATTAGGCCTAGGCAATGTAATAAGCCCTAAGGCTCCAAAGTGTGTCAACTTGGTCAAAGGCCTTGTATGGGCATTCTATAGGTTTTTTTTTTAGGGGTCTACCATGTGTAGTATGTTCATTCTTGACCTTTGGTGTGAAGGCAAGTTCAATTTGTCAAAATTTGTCAAAAGTTGCCAAAGTTGCAATTGTTGTCAAGCAACTTTTTTTGGCAACATTTTAAAAAATGGTTACTCCAACGGTTGGTTGGTGGTTTGTATGCATTGAGGCAGTTGGAGGAGTTCCTTGGTGTGATATAATCCTGGAAGAATGATGCCTTCCAGTTAGAGAAGTTGGAAAAGTAATTTTGAATGAAATCATTGTCTTCAAACAAAACGGTTACTGAGTTTTTTCTGCATCTTCCTTGAATTCCTGTTCTTACATGATTCCTAACGATTGGTGGGCATGAGTTGAGAATTTGACAAGTTGTAGCATAGGTTTACCAATCATCTGGAGTTTGTTTCAGGCCTTGAAACATTCGGAATTGAAAGAAAGAGATTTTTCAATCCCATTGGTCTGGTAAAACCCTCAAACCAAGGGTTTGAATGCTAATAGGGGCACAAATCAACATCTTTCCATGGGATCGAACTGAAACCTAAGAGTATGTTGATTTTTCATGCATATTAACTATTCCTGGTGGTTGTGAAGACAAGAGGTATCAATTGACTATCCTAAGATGAGGCCTTAAGCTTGACATTGGTCATGTGGCAAGCCTGAGCAACATAAAAGGAGATACAAAACCTGAACAAAATATTGGTGGATGGTCAAGCTAGGAATATGAAGGAACCTTGGGTAGGTTCAGACCCTTGTCAAGTGTCATTATTGCATTCCTTATTGAGTGGTGAAGCTTTTGAGAGCTTAAATCCCAATACCAGCGAGGAGAGGCAAAATAGGGTCAGTACGGTTTGACCATCTGTACTCAAAACCTAGATGCAAAATTTTGGAATATTGTAGAAGGACCAAAAGCGTATCCAAATATATAATTTATTTAGGGGGTTGTTCAGGTAGATTGTGAGACAAATTAGGAAAAGTCTGATTGGAGGGCTAAATTGCTTATAGCCCTATTTCCTAGGTCTAATAGGGGAAACGACACAAGAGGCTAATAAACACCCATCTGAAGGGTCAAAATATATGAAAATTCTATATAACACATGTGTAAACATTCACATAGGCCAAGTTCCACCTTGTGAGTAAAGATCTTGTTGCTAGGGGTGTGGGGTTATGTGTCTTTGGTTAAAGGGTTGGAACCTAAGGGGTAGGAGACTCCTTGTCAATTGAGAGTTGTACTGGGTGAATAGATCCTTGGGAAGGATCTAGGTTAGGCTCTATTAACCTTGAGAAGGTTAAGGACATTGGTCCAGTGTGTGTAACCAAGTGGAGACCCTTATTGAGCAAGAACCAAAGAAAGTGATAGAACATCCCATAGCCCTCTGCATCAATAAAAAGCATAAATGCAAAATTACATTTTTCAAATTAAAATAAATTAAATATGATATTCATTTATTTTGGATTTATCAATGTATTGTTAAAAGATTTTTTTTTTGACAAAAATTAATATTTATTTAAGAAGGCTTAAATTCTATATCAATAAAAGGATTTCCAAATGGTTGTCACAATCAAAAAAATATAGGTGAAGAAAGATTCACCACAAAATTTTGCCAACTAGCAAATACTATCTATAGAAAAATCACACTTTCTTGTAATCCAATTCCAACCCAAGCTTGGCAAACTAACTTACTTCTTTTTGGTCATGATCCACAAGATTTAGGAGCTACTAAGATTTATCCTGGTCTAAATCACCCCAATTAGTGTCATTCCAACTACTTATCCCTTCAAAGGCCCATTTAAATAGATAGTTAGCCACCATATTCCATTCTCTAGGAACATGGGTAAACGATTGCACTCAAAGTTGATAACCAAAATCTATTTGACAACCAATTTCAATCTCTAGGAAGCCTCTTATAAATTTATTTTGTTCAATAATGAGATAAGAATCATGGAGTCAATTTCACAGATAAGTGTTAGACAAGTCAAATAACTAGAGGACAACTGAGAGGGGATGTGAATCAGTTGTCACTGGATTATATAATTTTAAGCATTCAAATCCTTATTACCAGAACACATAAACTTAATACCAAAATGATTGATAAAGCAATTAAACATAAGCATAAATCACAAACATTTACCATCCATCCATAACACATAACACCAAGATTTGTACATGGAAAACTCGGTAAAGGGAAAAACCATGATGGGAAGCCTACCGACAGTCAAATAATACTTTTGTAGTAAGTATATGATTACAATATGAGGGGCCCGCACATGCAGGAAGGCCAATAGCCTAGAGCGCACTGCTCATCACAAAAAGGAGCCTCACTGACTACAAAAACATCAAACTACAATCCAGAAAGAAGAGTGAACTGCAAGTATAGCATCTCCTATGCCTGAGTATAGTTTCGGTTAAGCTCAATACCCAAGGCCTTAAACCTCTCTTACAAACCCAATTTGATCACCTATCATCGACCAAACCTTCTGCATATGATCATAACATTATTCGCACACAGATAAACCTATATCATTTTCTTATGATCTACAAAGAGATCTTATATCATATTTATACCAACTTGGAACCTAAACAATTAGGTCGGCCACCAAAAAGATAATACAATAAGTTCATAACATAAACTTGCAATCCAATGATCAACCAAGTCAGCTTAGGCCAAAAACAATGTAAACCAATCATTAAATCCCCTCGATAATGCATCAGGAACATCCTCCAACACGTTACATAAACCGGTCTATAACCTAGATAACACCGGACCCAAAATAGATCACCATAAACCAAATCCAACACCACCGATGAACTAGAACACGAACAAGATAACCAACAACATTCTGAAAGCCATCTAGAAGCCACGCCAACACCACTTATCACATGCATCAAAAGATCTTCAACAAAGCTCTGCCAGTAAAACCCTTACCAGTGACCAAAATGCTCACTAGAATAAAGGATAGCTCCCGAGACATGAAATCCCGAACCAATTGATCGTGATACACATCTGAATAATATGAATGATAGGTCCAAACCAATTCCACATACCAAAGCATACCGGATCATACCGGATCAATATCATAATCCAACCACTCTATTGGAACCAATCGGAAACCGGTAAATAACCAAAACAATCGATGTTGCCATCAATGCAACACATAATCAATTCCTCCAAATTTCTAACAATCTCCCCCTTTGGCATTGATGGCAACACTAGATGTGAAAAACATGCAAGTGCTAAGAAATTCCAAACAAGTCTCCCCCAATGGAAGACAACCAACAATCTCCCATAAAATGATATAGCAATGAAGTTTTGAACCAAACTCGCCCTTTGACTGATATTATGTTGAGCTCCATTTTTCACATATATATCTCCCCCTTTGACATCAATGCAAAAACTCTGACATAAACATCAAAGAAAAGTCATAAATCCTCTGAATTTTACAATTGACTACTCACCCTGAGTAGTAACACCACCACATCAATCCGGAATAAATAGTAGCTTTGATAATGCATACCGGACTGATGTCAATCAGCATCACTCATGTCTCTACTGGAGGGGCAGAAACCCCCAATCTGTCTCTGAAGTACTCAAGTGATTCTTTAGGTAAAGGTTTAGTGAAAATGTTTGCAATATTCTCTTTAGTGTTCACATAAACCAATTTGACTTCATTTGCTTCCACCTTCTCCTTTAAAAAGATATACTTGATAGACATGTGCTTTGTCTTAGAATGAAATACCGGATTTGTTGATATATCAATAGCAGCAGAGTTATCACAGTGAATAACTACCGGTTCATTACAATCTACCTTTATATCCTTCAACATTTGCTTCATCCATAGAACTTGTATACAATTAGTAGCAACAACAACTTACTCAGCTTCAACAATAGATAAAGAAGTGCATGACTATTTCTTGTTGATCCATGAAACAAGTTTCTTTCCAAGAAAGAAAGCTCCATTGGATGTTCTCTTCTGGTCATCAACATCTCCAACCCAATCTGCATCTGTATATGCACATAATGTAAAGTCATCATTTTTAGGATACCACAAACCATACTCAGTTGTTCCCTCAAAATCCTTTTCACTGCACTCTCATGATTTTCTCTAGGATCACTCTGATATCTTGGTACAATAAAAACTGCATTCATTATATCTAGTCTAGTTTGAGTCAGGAATAAAAAACCTCCAATCATAGAATTGTACCTAGTAGGATTTATCAGTGTATATGCATCATTCTTTGTCAATTTCTCCCTTGTTACCATCGGAGTACTAACTGGTTTACAATTTTTCATACCAAATTTCTTCAACAACTCTCTAGCATACTTAGTTTGACAGATGAAAATACCTTTATCAGTTTGAGTAATCTACAAACATAAGAAAAATCTCATCTCCCTAATCATAGACATCTCAAATTCATTCTTCATATTGTTAGAGAATTTCATACACAACTTATCTTCACCTCCAAAATTGATATCATCAACAAAGACCTCAATAATCAATATGTCATCATCAGTGTTCTTATAATATAAATTACTGTCAGCATTATCTTTAGTGAAATAAAGCTTCAAAATATATTTATCCAGTCTTGCATACCAAGCTCTAGGGGCTTGTTTCAATCCATATAAATATTTCTTTAACCTGCAAACCATGTTTTTGTCATTTGAAAGTGAAAATCCTTCAGGTTTCTCAATATAAACTTCCTCTTCAAGATCTCCATTTATAAATGCACACTTAACATCCATCTGATAAACCTTGTAGTTCTTATGTGCAACATAAGCAAGAAATAATCTCACAGCTTCAATCCTAGCTACCAGTGCAAAGGTTTCACCATAATCAATTCCTTCCTTCTGAGAATATCCTTTACAAACCAATCTAGCTTTATTCCTCACAACTTGTCTATCCTGATTCAATTTATTCCTAAAAGCCCATTTAGCTCCAATAACATTCCTATTTTTATGTCAGGGAACTAAAGTCCAGGTGTTATTCTTTTCTATTTGATCCAATTCTTCTTCCATAGCTTTCATCCAACTTTGATCTTTACAAGCTTTAATTATTGATGTTGGTTCAGCTTGAGAAATAAAACATACCTCATTAGTTTCCAACCTTCTTCTTGTCATCACTCCTTTTCTTTTGTCTCCAATGATTTGATCTTCAGAATGATTCAACAATACATACCTAGGAGTCTTCTGATTTTTCGTTCCTCTGTCCTGATCTTCAGTTACTATTGAATTTTCTAATACTACCGGAGTAACTAGTTCAACATTATGTTTTGGTGTAGGTACTACCGGTTCAGTTATGATCATTTCCACTGTTGGTTCTCTCTCATAGGTTCTGATTTGACTTTTGTTCTTCTCATCCACTTTGACATTTGTGCTCTCCACAATTCTCTGCAATCTTTTGTTATAGCATCTATATGCTTTGCTTTCATTAGAATAACCAAGAAATATTCCATCATCACATCTGGGATCAAACTTTCCAATGGAATCATCTCTTTTGATATAGCATTTACTACCAAAGATCCTAAAATACTTTACTGTCGGTGTATGACCAAACCATAACTCATAAGGTGTCTTACTAGTATCTCCTTTGATATGAACTTTGTTGAATGTGTATATCGTCGTGTTTACATTTTCTCCCTACTAGATATGAGGCAGATTAGCTTCCATCATCATAGTTCTACCTGCATCCAAGATAGTTATGTTCTTCCTTTCCACAACTCCATTCTGTTGAGGTGTCCGGGTTGCAAAAAATTGTCTCCTTATCCCATTCTTCTCACAATAGCTTTTAAATTCACTGGATGTGAATTCTCCACCCTGATCTGACCGTAAACATTTAATCTTCAATCTTGTCTCTGTCTCAACTTTAGCTTTAAAGATTTTAAACTTTGTGAATGCTTCAGACTTCTCCCTTAGAAAAGTAACCCACATCATTATAGAATAATCATCAATGATTAACATGAAATATCTATCACCCTAAAAAACTTTTGATTCTTGTAGGACCACACAAATCAGTATGAATAAGATCAAGAACATCATTAGATTTGTCTTGTATACTCTTAAAACAAATTAGGACTTTCTTTCCCATTTGACATTCCTTACATATCGAATTATAGGGCTTTACAATCTTAGGTATATCTCTAACTACCTTAGTAGAACTAATCTTTACAATGCAATCAAAGTTCACATGACACAACCTCTTATGCCATAGGCAACTCTCTTCAATTTGTGCAATCAAACATGTCTTCTCACCGAAGTTCAAATGCAAGATATTACCTTTATTCTGTGTACTGATTGCAATTTTTAATCCAGATCTGTTGATAATCTTGCATTTTCCATCCTTGAATTGTAACTGAAATCCCTTATCCACCAACTATCCTACACTCAAAAGATTATGCCTTAAACCTTCAATGTAATAAAGATTATCAGTGTTATGCTTACCATCCAATGATATTGTTCCTTTTCCTTTGATCATAAATGCTTTGTCATCTCCAAATCTAACCAGACCACCATCAAATTCTTGCATAGATAAGAACTTCCTTTTATCTCCAGTCATATGATGTGAACATCCACTGTCAATTACCCATTCATCCTTGTCTTCAATTTTAGCACCAAGGGCCTTCTCTTCAAGTACCATATCATCTTCCTTGATAGCCAAAAATACCCATTCCTTTCAATGGTTGGATCCACTAGATGAATCTTGTGTCGGTTCATCATCAAAATCAGTCACACCTTCCTCATCTACATCGTAACATGATTTGTCTTTGTTTTTCTTGTACTTATGCTTGTTCTAATAATCATGGTTAGGCCTAAAAGATCTTCTAGCTCTTTCTTCAAATCTTAAATTCCTTTTAGGACATCTAGATGCAAAATGACCTATCTTATTACATGGAAAGCATTTAAAAGGTGATTTTCCTTCATACTTCTTGTTGGTCCTTTAGGTACTCTTCTAGCAAATAAGGCTTCAAGTTTCTCAAACTCTTCATCTTCTTTCTTCATATTCTCTAGTTCCTTCGCATATAAATATTTCCAATCACTCTTATCGGTAGATGATGTAGATGCATGAAAAGCAGGTTCAGATTGCACAGCACCAGAAGGTCCAAATTCCTCAAGTTCAAAAGAAGATAACTTCCCAACCAAGCCATCCCTATTAACAGAGGTGTTTTCCATAGCTCTCAAATCATAAATTGCAGTAGCCTTCATCTTATAAGCCGGTGGAAAAACTCTCAGTACTTTAGAAACTATTTCATCTTCGCTCAGAGATCCAACACAACATTGAATTCCCAAAACAATCTCATTAACTCTCTCCATAAAAGTAGTAATCCTTTTATCTTTTTCCATCTTCAGGTTTTCAGACCTCACCCGGTAACCATCGATTTTAGCAATTTTAACAGTAGGATCATCTTCTTTTCGAGTCTCCAATTTTTTCCATATAGCCTTTGCAGTTGATTTGTCAGTTGGTACCATTATTTGTTGATCAAAAAGAGCACACAAAAGGGATTCTCTAGCTCTATAATCATTCTCAAGCTCTTTATCCAGACCTGCCAGAGGAGGATTGTTAGATGCCAGATTAAATGATGTAACACCATTCTCAGTGATCTCCTAAATCTCCTTTCCAAGACATCTTAGGTGAGTATCCATCCGAATCTTCCATACCTTGTAATTTGTTCCATCAAGCCTAGGAATTTCTCTCCAGAAAACAACTACAGATGTATTTGATGAACTTGAACTGATAGATGCCATAGGATCTTCCTCAAGTGGTTAAGCTTCTGTAGAGAGGACAAAGCTTTTATACCAATTGTTAGACAACTCAAATAACCAGAGGACAACTAAGAGGGGTGGGGGGCGAATCAATTGTCAGTGGATTATAGAACTTTAAGCATTCACATCCTAATTATAGGAACACATAAACTTAATACCAGAATGACTGATAAAGCAATTAAACATAAGCATAAATCACAAATAGTTACCATCCATCCATAACACATAACACCAAGATTTGTACGTGGAAAACCTAGTAAAGGGAAAAACCACGTTGGGAAGCCTACCCATAGTCAGATAATACTTTTGCAGTAAGTATGTGATTACAATATGAGGGGCCTGCACATGCAGAAAGGCCAACAACCTAGAGCGCACTTCTCATCACAAAAAGGAGCCTCACTGACTACAAAAACATTGGACTACAATCTAGAAAGAAGAGTGAACTGCAAGTATAACATATCCTATGCTCGAGTATAGTTCCGCTTAAGCTGAATACCCAAGGCCTTAAACCTCTCTTACAAACCCAATTCGTTCACCTATCATTGAACAAACCTTTTGCATATGATTACAACATTATTCGCATATAAATAAACCTATATCCTTTTCCTATGATCTACAAAGAGATCTTACATCATATTTATACTAACCCGAGAACTAAACAATTAGGTCGACCACCAAAAAGATAATACAATAAGTTTATAACATAAACTCACAATCCAATGATCAACCAAGTTGGCTTAGGCCAAAAACAATGTAAACCAATCATTAAATCCCTCTGGTAACACATCAAGAACATCCTCCAACACGTTACATAAACCAGTCCATAACCTAGATAACACTGAACACAAAATAGGTCACCATAAACCAAATCCAACACCATCGATGAACTGGACACAAACAAGATAACCGACAAAATTCTAAAAGCCATATAGAAGTCGCACCAACACCACGTATCACGTGCATCAAAATATCTTCAACAAAGATTTATCAGTAAAACCCTTACCGGTGACCAAAAGACTTACTAGAACAAATGATAGCTCTTGAGTCATCAATTCCCGAATCAATTGATTGTATACACATCTGAATAACATGAATGACAAATCCAAACCAATTCCACAAACCAAAGCATACCAGATCATATTGGATCAATATCATAATCGAACCACTCTACCGGAACCAACCGGAAACCGGTAAACAACCAAAACAACCGGTGTTGCCATCAATGACAAAACATCAATGCAACACATAATCAATTCCTCCAAATTGCCAACAATAACACCCTTACCCAAATATTTTTATAGGCTTTTTTCAAACCCTTGAGAATCATCCAAGCTTCCATATAATTATTCGAGTAAACACCCAAATCGGTAGAGAAGAAAAATTGGACCAAGCTCATACTATCCTAACCTACACCACTAATCCCTTCAATACTCAGGCTACCTATAGAAGATCCATTAGTGTTAATTTTAAGAAAGCCATCAAAGGGTGGATGTTATTTTCTAGTTCTACATATTGTTAATATGAATCCTAAAACTTGATCCATCCCACAAAGGAGGAGAAAAGGATGCTTCCAAGAGATTAACCAAGTGCAAATAAAAGGAAGTAAGAAAATAAAAAAATGGAATTTTGCATCAATAGTGTCCTTAATCATTCTCTTAATTTCAAGTTAGACTTGCAAGAAGCTATTGAGATGCTCCTAAAAAATGTGTCTATTTCACTCCAATCAAAACTGTCAAAGAATAAAGGAAGGGCCAATATCCTAGTGTTGGTTGAAAATTTTGTAAACTGGAAAGGTTTACCAAATGTGGGTTTTAGCCATAGTGTGTGAGATTAAATCTCTCCTCACAAAGGGGAGGGTTGTATTCTCATTTCCTTTCCACTAAGGAACTGGTATCTATTTTAAAATTATCTACTCTATTCTATCCAAGGGTGTTACAATCATTCAGTTCTCTCTTTTAGAACAAATGATTCCTTATTCTCTTTTTTCAAAATATGGGGTTTCACTTCTTTAAATACTTGGAACTTTCAAGACACTAGTATGAGAAACAATAACCAATAAAGAGTTAAGCTGAATGAAAGAAAAACTCAACAATGTACCAATGCAATTAATACAATCAAGAAACTTGTGTAGCACAAAGACTTTCAAATATAATTGTTACCTAATTTCACTTCTAACTCAATCAGGTAGAGCTGGAGAAACATTTACATTGAGAAATTAAAGGTACATATCTGATTATGCTAAGTCTTCATACAAGGAAGAGATGTTATCAAATGAATAATAGATTCAATGAAAGTGTTTTCAAGAAAGAACATCTTACAACTTTGCATAGAAGGTTGCTTTCTTTCTTCATAAAAATAAAAAGTATAGCCTCCCACAAAAGCTGTGCTGATTCAATGCATTATAGAAAGAAACTATACATTTACAGAAGAAAGCATATAAAAGGAGTAGGGATTTGTCATTGCCTGAATGACAAATCCCTAAGGCCTATTTGTAACTTGTCTTCATACTCCTTACACTCTGCTGCTCCAGAAGTGCCTACAAGAGATGAAAAAAGTGGTGTTAGAGATCGGGATACCTAATCAGTTCATATGAAACATCAACAAATGCATAATTATTCTCATAAAGCATCAAATCAGTCATGCAATCATCACATGTATAAGAGGGAAAAAGTAGAGAACCATCATCAGGATTCATCAAGATCAAAACTTCATTGCTTTATCTAACGTTTGTTCATTGTGCAGTTATAGGTATGATATTTATTATTGGAATACTTAATATTTCATACTGATATGTAAGACATCGCAACTTGTGGATTAAATGAGGTTCCCACAAGGGTTGAGATCAACATTCTTTTATGTCACTATTGCTTCATCAAGCAAGAAATCATCATTTACAACAGTGAGCCAATGAGATCACTATTATAGATAACAAGTTTGTGCCCAATGGAACTATACTAACATAAGGAAAGTCAAACAATGATACTCATAAATGACAATGATATGTTCTTTACAAATCATGAATGCAATCACAAATGGAAACCAATGATATAAAAGTATGTATTCATAATCACAAAGGAGAGTTTGTAGTCATCACAAAATCTTTTCTTTCACTGCTAAAAGAAAGCTAAAGGTGAGAATAGTCTACAACATTTAGGCCAATAGTAAGGGTTTTAACATAAAATAAGGTTTTAGTAACAATGAGAGGTGTGTTATCAAGCATTCATGGTTAATGATCACCTCATAGTCATAGAGTCAAAATACAGTGACAATAGAGATATACATAGGACTTTCATAAGGTTATGAGAGGGGAATGTGTGTATATGCATTGGTAGATGCCAAAATACAATTATCAAATACACAAGGAGAGTAGCCTTTTAGTTGATAAAGGCAAAAATCAGAATTCCAAAATCACTAAGGACAGTCACTATTAAATGGATAGCCCAAAAGACAAGCCCAATGCATTGGGATAGTAGAAATACTATTCAAAGGGGATAGTACACACAAATATGATTCAATGGAGAGCAGTTTCATGGGCTGCACAACAGAGAATTCGAGAGCACAATGATGATAGTGAATGTACAATGAACATCAATTGTAGACCTTAGGGCAGAGTTTGCAACCTTAAGAAGATAGCTCAAGCATAGTTAGAGCAGTCCAAAATACAGTCACATTCTTTCAAGCAGTCATAGACAAAAGCATTCACCTTACAAGCATACAGTAGTCACGAACATATCTAAGATAGTGATAGATCACCAAATAGTAGCAATATGAAATTCAAAGAAATGTATTTCTTCAATGTTATCAAGACCATAAGAGGTATACTAAATAGTCCTTTGACTATTAAAAGTGCAGAGATGAATAAGTTGTATGAGAAGTCTCATTGACTTGGGTGAAGAAGCAACCAAATGGAGCCAAGAAAGTTGTTAGTTGAAGGGAAAATATAGTGGACATTCTCAAAGAATTTACAAATCCTTCAAGACCACATAGTAGGTCTCTTCTTCCTAATCATACTCAAGCAAACCCGAGGCAGAGAAGCAAATTAGTACCCAATTCAAATCAGTGGTCAAAAGAGCAGTAAAATACACCCATATAAGACCAAGATTACCAGTGATGAGTATACTTGTCACAATCAACTATAGGGACAATAAATGAATAGAAGACAACCTCATATCAATGCCATAGAGAGGTAATTGTATGGAATCAAAACAATGACAGTAAGAGAGGTTGGACTATGTTTGACATAACAACAAATCTAGTGATAGCCACAGACCTGTGAATATAGAAAAAACAATTTTTAAGGATCATGAAGACCATAATAATCTCAACTCATGAAAGCTCATGCTATCAGGTTTTAGAGCGCAACATCATAGTAGCTAGCTACATCCATATCAGATTTCACAGTCAAAGTTCAGTCACTACCACATCACATAGAATACAAATTTGAGATCAAAGGAAATAGAAATCCTCATCAATATCATGGTACCAATCATCAAGGGTGATAATATAGGAGAAAATAAGGATTGTAATAAGCTCTATCGAAAAAATCATAAAGAATGTAGCAGTGAGATTATACAGAGAAAAATGTCAAGCTGAAAGTGTAGACACCTAAAAATGGTCAACGCTTGCGGAGTCATACTTTAACATTGGCGCATTGCCTTATTTTAGGTATTTTTGCGTCACATTAACATTTCTTCTATGTCGCACACTTGGTCTTTATCATTTGCGAGCATCGAGTCCTTCTGCATTCTTCATTTGTCTCGCTTTTGAATTTGGTCTTGTTGATAACAATCTTCAGTCATGATTTTGATCGATCTTATCTTGTCACATCAATGTGCATGCTCATTTGTCATCATTTTGGACATCATCAAATCCTAATTAGGGTTTTGTCCTCTTTTCAATCTTGTCATCGATCGTTGTCCTCTTTTCAATCTTGTCGACTTGCGATCGATTTGTCATCGACTGTTGTTGTTTTCAATCTTGTCGTCTTGCGATCAATTTGTCATCGATCCTCGTCTTTGTCAATCTCGTCAATTTTGTGATCGATTTGTCATCGATCCTTTTCCTCTTCAATCATGTCAATTGGCGCATATCAATTTGGTCTCTTTATCAATATTGGTCAATTTGTCAACCAATTTCAATTGTTTATCTATCAAATCATTTATTAATTCAAAATCATGATCGAATCGACATCAAATCAATCTTACATCAAGACCTAATTGTCGTCCTTGCATTTCTAATTTATCTTCTAGGGTTTCATGATTTATTCATTTAACCTTGTTTATCATTTTCTCTCCATTTTCTCTTTAGGATAAATAATTTATTTATTTATCCTAAGTCTTCTTGTCACAATTAAATATTTATTTGATTGGCTAATTAATTCCTCCTATTTTTGTAAATTAATTAATGAATGAGAAATTATTAATTAATTTACCTAATTTGCATCAATTTCCTAATTTCCAAGTCATCATTTCTAACTTAATTTTCTAATTTCTCCTAAATTCCTAAATGTCTATTTCTATTTCAAAAACTTGTCATAAATCCTTGCATAGCAATTTGTCATAAATTGTCATAAATTGTCATAAATCCTGGCATAGCAATTTGTCATACACTTGTCATAATTTTGCTATTCCTGATTTGAATTTCCATTCGAATCACTTTCATGCTAATCTGATCTTTTCTCCAATTTGTCTATAAATTGGATGAATTTCTTCAATCAAAGTCCCTGCTCGAATCAATCACGCTTCTAGTATTCTTGCGCTACCATCTTGTCTACTTGCTTTCACATCATGCTTATGCACTAGTAGGTGAGATCCACAAACAAAGCTATTTGAAGGAGAAATAAGGATAATGGAGCCACATGAAGGAGACATTCAAGTTTGCAATGGTTTGCGTTTGAATTGATGTCTTTTTTTCATGTCTTTATTGAGTGTTTTTAGGATTGTTATCACTGCAATTTAGTTTTCGTGATTGAACTAGGCTAATGTTTACATTGCTTTTATGATTTCCACATTTCCTAGCTACAGAAAGGTTGCAAAGTCTATACAAACCCATCACTGATTAAAGCATGGCACAACAAATCATAGTCCTAAAGATCTCCAAGGCAACCATGATAATTTTTTAATCATTAAGAGCCAACTTACTCTAGAGGCTCACTCCAAGTTTTAGGCAACCCACAGGCCTAAGAGTGTTCCCATTTTTCTCCTTGAAGCTAATTTCTGCAAATTAGCAAGGGTGCATTTTTAAGAGATTAAAATTTTTGGCACATCCAGTGGGTCTGAGAATTGATTTTCAGTTCATTTTTTAGAGTTTGTCTACTGTCATTTGGTGTGTGCAGCAACAATTCTAGCCTTTAGGAGGCAGATAAGTCACATACCTAGCGACTCTGATCTCTAGCAAATAAGTCTTAGTGCATTGCAACATATGAGAAGAGTGCAAACAAGGAGTATCTTAGTTCTATTTGACTATTTTCAACTCTCTCCACATAGGAGGAAAGGAAGGGTAGCTGAAAGGCCAAGGAAAACCCTTATCTATTTCAAAAGAACCAAGTCTACTCCTCCATCTACAAGGTTCCATACTGGTGTCCCATCTTTTGTTCTTCCTATATTTCAAGCTACCATGATTCTTGGAACTAGAAACCAACCTTTTGTTCCCTTTAATCAAGGTAGTCCTCTAAACTTAACACATCATGATGACATACTCGTGGCTACCTTGAAGAGTCTTCCATTTTTCTCTGGTGAAGACCAAACAACTCCTATTGAGCACATCGAGGATGTGGCTAATCTGTGATGTTCACTATGTTACTGAAGAGAATGTTGCACTTAGATTATTGGCAACATCATTCAAAGGGAGAGCTCTACAATGGTTCAAAGGTCTACCAGTTAAGTCAATTGCCACATGGGATCAATTGGAAGATTTACTATGCAAGTTTTTTAAAGACAAATCAGACAATTTGTCTTTGGTGGAGCAACTGAACACAATCAAGAGAGATCCTCATGAGCTCATGGTAGATTTCAACTTTAAATTTCAGAAGACATGGGATAGATCCCACAAATAGTAAGACCCTTAACAAATCATGCTTTTCTTTACTAACTAAGGGCTTTAGATAGCGATATTTTTGTTATGATACAATCCATGGGAGGTACCACACTTCTAGATGATTTTTCTATAGCCATTAGGGCTGAAAACAACCTCATATAAGATGGGAAAATCGCTCCAAGACCACCCATGCCAATATTCCCTGCTATTCAACAACCTACACCATTACAAGTACCCCCTATTGCTATTATTCCAGTTGTGCCAGCATTTCCAGCACCTAAAACCCAACCCAATAGCCAAGAAAATACATCTCCAGCTCAATCTTCTAAGTTATAAGAGATTAAAGGGCTTTTACAAAAATTTGACAATGAGATTGTAAATATTACAAGGCAACAAAACCAGAATCCCAGGCCATATTAACCCTCTTACTAGCAAAATCAATCAAGAAAACCACTTTATCAGTCTTATAATCAAGGGCAAAGACCAACTCTTAACTCAAGGTCTTATGAAGCTTACAATCCCAATGTTGCTAGCACTTCCAAAGAGCTTGTGCCTATCTAGAACAATTTAGCCCAAGATTATGAGTGGTGTTTTCCATGTGGTCAGCCCCATCACTAGAGTACCTGTGCAAATTGGATGATTAATCAGGCATTGATGGTTCAAAATAGTCTAGTAGTGCAGTCTAATGTGCTTGTAGAAGCTCCTGTGCAATAGCAAGAAGAATATACACATGAGACAACACTCCTAAATTAGCAAGGAGAAGAATTTCGTGGTATGAACCAAGTTGGTTCTTCAATTGCAGCCAACACACATAGTAAAAAGAGAGCAATAGATGAAGACCAACAATTTGATAAAGTTCAAACTTTTTTGAATCAAGTGCCATAAAGTAATCAGAGTGTTGATGGCCCATCAAACAATGAGAATGCTCGAATAAAGAAGTCAACCTTTGGTAGGCAAGGAGCAACCCAATTCATCAGTTCAACTAGCTCTATTCAAGGTGATGTTGTTTCCCCTAAAGGCCAAATTATGTCAGGTACATCTTCTTTGAATATTCTTGAGCGTATGAATAAAATGAATGTATCTATATCTATGTGGGATTCTTTGAGTGTCCCTAGCCAAAGGACTTTCTCCAATTAGCCTTATCAAATTTGAGTATATCTAATGAGTCTGATAAGATTGTGTTGACTAATACTATTATGAATGAAAAATAACAACAAGCTTCTAAAGCCAACCCACCTCCTTTTTATGTGCCTTTGATTATAGGAGAGCATCTATATCATAATTGCATGGTTGACTTAGGTGCTATTAGTTCAGTAATGCCTAAACAGATTATTGATAAGTTGGGAATTGAGTATGAGCCAATTGAAAAATGGGTAGTGCAATTAGATGGAACTGTTGTTAATACAATAGGGGTCATAAAAGGTTTGAGCTTAACCTTACATGTTTGTCCAAACTTTTCAATACCACATGATATTTATGTAACAGAGCTACCTCCTTACTTTTCCTTATGCCTATCTAGGGATTTTACAACCAAGATTGGTGGCTATCTCTCGTTTGATTGGTCTCATATGTTGTTTAGGACCAAATATGACACAAAAGTCACTGTAAAATCAGAACCCATAGCTAAGGATCATATTGAGCCATATACCCGAAGTGTTATCAATGCATCAACTACTATTAATTGCATTATTCTTGACCATGAAGAGATTCCTATAATTAAAGAATCAAGAACACAAGTTGATGACATTCTTGACATTCTTTTGGATGAATGGGCAACTAAGAATGTGAAAGATACACCAAATCAGGAAGGGAGAGAGGTTGATTTTTGTGTTTATATGTTGCATGAGATTAACTCATTTATCCCTAAAATTGAGAAAAACACAGAACAACATGGTGGACATCAAGACAATAAGGTGTGGGAGCTATTTTTTGATGGCTCAAGGAATAAGGTTGGAGCCGGTGGCGGATGTATGCTTGTTTCCCCAAGAGGTGAGAAGTATTACTCAAGATTTAGATTTTGTTTCAATTGTACTAACAATGTTGTTGAATATGAAGCTCTCATACATGGCTTGGAATGGGCAAGAAGAATGGGTATTGGTTGCTTGAAGTTATATGGGGACAACGAGTTGGTTGTTAATCTGGTGAGAAACCTTTGTGTTACGAAGAATGATTTACTTAAATATTACAAGCTTAGGGTATGGGACCTCTTAGAAGGTTTTGATGCATTTAATTTGATATCCATACCTAGGAATCATAATAAACATACTAATAGGTTAGCTTCTATAGGAGTTGAGTTTGATATTCCCAAGGAAATTGGTAGTGGTGATAGTCATTAACATGTTAAGATTATTGTTAGGCCTACTGTACTGGATAATAACATACATTGGCAAGTGTTTGAAAGTGACCAGGAGATTGTGGACTTCTTAAGGGAAGAAGTTGAGATGCTAATCGAGAGAAGCTGCAACATCATTGTGGTGACCAAATCATTCAACTTAAAAATAATAAGATGCCAAAGGGTTTGGTCATCCCAGAATCAATTTTTAATACTGATGATGAAGGTAGAAAGCCTAGGGCCAGCATACAAGCTCAACAAGATCACTATGAAGAAGTTGAGGTCTTCAAAGGAAAGCTTCTTAAATTGGGCAAGGTATGTATAGCAGAAGAAAAACATGCTTTTATTCAACTTTTTAAGGAGTTTAGTGATATTTTTGCATGAAAATATAGTGATTTAAAGGGTTTTGATTCCCAGCTTGCCCAACATACCATTGAACTTGAGCCTAATGCCAAACATGTTAGGTAGAAATAGAGGCCTTTGAATCCTAAACTAGAGCTCCTTATGAAGAAAGAGTTGAACAAGTTGATTGAGAGTAGTATCATCTTTCCCATTAAGCATACCTCATGGTTTTCTAACCTTGTTCCTATTAGGAAAAAGAATGGGGAGATAAGGTTGTGTGTAGATTTCCATGATTTTAATAGATACTCATTAAAAGACCGCCATCCATTTCCCTCTATGAAGCAAATTCTTTAGGGAGTTACAGGATCAGAAAGGTTTCCCTTGCTGCATGGTTGTTTTAGTTACAACTAGATATTAGTTAAAGAGGAAGATCAGTTTAAGACAACTTTTATCACCAAATGGGGTACCATGGCTTATGAAAAGATGCCCTTTGGTTTGTCCAATGTTGGGGAAACCTTTCAAAAGGCTATGGATGTGGATTTTCAGGGCTTAATGTACAAGATTGTCTTAATATACCTTGATGGCATTACTATTTTTTCCAAAGAAGCTAAAGATCACATAAATCATCTAAGGTAGATTTTTGAAAGGTGCAGAGAGTTTGGGATATCCCTTAATCCAAAAAAAAGTGTATTTGTTGTTCATGAGGGCAAATTGCTTGGCTATATGGTGTCTAAGCATGGTATCACTATTGACCCTAAAAGAGTAAGTGCTATCTTAGCTCTCCCCTTACCAGCACACAAGAAAGGTTTGCAGAGTTTTATTGGTAGAATTAACTTTTCTAGGAGATTTATTCATGATATTATTGATTTGTTAAGTCCACTAATTGAAATATGTTGAGAAAGAATGTGCCTTTCAGTTGGACTAGGGAATGGAAAAGGAATTTTGAGCTTATAAAAGATGCTTTAGCAGAAACACCTACATTATTAAACACAAATTTTTTAAAGGAATTCAATCTATATGCTTATGGAAACATTGATTCCATCTTAGCCATGTTGGTACAACAAAATGACGAAGGTTTTGAGCAACCTGTAGCTTTTTTCAGTCAAGGACTTAAAGACTATGAGATGAGGTATACTTTTGTAGAAAAACATGTTCTGGGTATTATAAAAAGTTTGAAAAAAATTAGGCACATTCTTTATAATAACAAGATTATGCTAATAGTTGCTCACCCAAGTGTGAAATATTTTTTACTAAGAAAGGATTTAAGTGATAAGAGAGCTAGTTGGGTAACCAAGCTAATGGAGTATGATGTAGAAATTAAGGTTACCAAGCTGGTTAGGGGCAAAGGGCTGTGTAAATAACTTACTGATGGTGTTGCCAGTAGTGAAGAACATGAGAAAGACTGTTCTAGTGTTGCAGGATGAAAAGTAATCAATAGATTCAACTCCTATCACTGGTTGGGTGGAAGAGATGGCACATTTTCTGCAAATTGGTGAGCATCCTCAAGGCTTGGATAAAGACAAAAGAAGGTATTTTAGATTGCAGTCCATTCCTCGTGTGCTTTTTAATGGTATTATTTTCAAGAGAGATATTAATGGTGTGTTGTTGAGGTGTGTAGAAGCTGACCAAATTGATAAGGTGTTGCATGAATTCCATGAGGGGTAAGCTAGAGGCCATTTTTCACCAAGAGAAACAACTCTTAAGGTGATGAAAGGTGGCTATTATTGGCCTAGTATGTTCAAAGATGCACACTTAAGGGTTAGAAAGTGTAAGGAGTGTGCTCTGTTTTGGAAAAGAAAGATTAGAAACCTTACCTTTGCGCAACCTATTTGGATTGAACAACCCTTTATGAGATGGGGATTGGATTTTATTGGAGTTATTAACCCCCCATGCAATGCTGGTCATAAATGGGTTCTTACAGCCACAAACTATTTCACTAAGTGGACTGAAGCAGTGGCACTTAAGGAAGCCAATGAGTTTGTTGTACTAAACTTTTATGAGGACCTGATTACCAGATTTGGAGTGCCAAAATCTATTATTTCAGATAATGCCCTTTCTTTTGTTGGTGTTATAATTTTTGAATGGGCTGTCAAGAATGGGATTTATCTCAATACATTCTCAAATTATTATCTGCAAGGCAATTGCCAAGCGAAATCCATAAACAAAAACTTAATCAGAATCATCAAAAAGACCATGGAAGGTAACTAGATAGATTGACATACATAGTTGAAATCAACATTGTGGGCTGATAGGATTACTCCAAAAAGGTCAACAAGGCACTCACCTTTTATGCTTGTATATGGCAAGAAAACCGGGTTTCCTATTTCACTTGAATTACAAACACTTGATTTAGTTAATCAGCTAGACACAATAGAGGAAGGGCCTATGACAATAAGATTAGCTCAGCTGGTTGAGCTAGAAGAGACTAGGAATGATGCTATGAGAAAGATAGAATAACATTAGGCTCAAATGAAGAGGTCTTTCGATAAAAGGGCATCCCCAAGAACTTTCAAAGAAGGAGATATAGTACTCAAATGGGATGGACTTAAAAGAAAGCCTAGAAAACACTCCAAATTTGATGCATTATGGAGTGGGCCTTATATCATTTCTGAGTGTAAACAACATAATGCTTTCCAATTATCCAAGCTGGATGGAGACATGGAGCCAATTCCAGTTAATGGGATTCACCTTAAGCATTGTTTTTAAGGTATGATCAAAATTTGTACATATTAGAAGTTTGGATGTTAAATAAGTGTTGTTGCACAATAGATTAGATGCAATTTTCATTTCCCGAAGTTCTTTGTGCACACTTAGTTAGTTGTTTCTGAGTTGATTAGGTGAATAAGAAAGTGTTCTTGTGGTTTCCCTCTCATAATTCATCAAGTAGATATGTCATTCACGAGAGTGAAGTTTGTTGTTTCACTGTAATAAACTATATACATGTACTCAATGGATTAAAAGAGGTTGCAACAATGTGATGATGAGTTATAGTAGTGCAAAAGAAGTGTTTCTCAAGTTCTATCAAGTCAGAATGACTCTATGCCCAATGTATAAGCTCAGATACTAGTCTAGGATGCTTAGTAGGCAAGCATTTAGCAGAAATCACCAAAAATGTTACCTTATTTCATTTCCAGCTCAATCAGGTAGAGTTGGAGCAACATTTACATTGAGAAATTAAAGGTACATATCCGATTATGCTAAGTGTTCATACAAGAAAGAGATGCTACCAAATGAATAATAGATTCAAAGCAAGTGGTTTCTTGAGAAAGAACAATTTACAAGTTTGCATAGAAGGTTGCTTTCTTTATTCATAAAAATAAAAAGTATAGTCTCCCACACAAGCCGTGGGAGTGATTGATTCAATGCATTATAAAAAGAAAACTATACATTTATAGAAGAAAACATATAAAGGAGTAGGGATCTGTCATTGCTTGAATGACAAATCCCTGAGGCTGAGTTATCGCTTGTCTACATGCTCCTTACACTCTGCTGCTCCAGAAGTGCCTGCAAGGGACAAAAAAAGTGGTGGTAGAGCTTAGGATACCTAATCTGTTCATATGGAACATCAACAAATACATAATTATTCTCATAAAGCATCAAATAAGTCATGCAATCATCACATGTATCAGAGAGAAAAAAACATAGAACCATCATCAGGATTTGTCAAGATTAGAACTTCATTGCTTTATCTAACGTTTGTTCATTATGCAGATACATGCATGGCATTCATTATTGGAATGCTTAATATTTCATACTGATATGTAATAAATCACAACATGTGGAGTATAATGAGGTTCCCACAAGGGTTGAGCCCAACATGCTTTTATGTCACTTTTGTATCATCAAGTACAAACTCATCATTTACAAAAGTGAGCCAATGAGATAATTGTTATAGATAACAAGTTTGTGCCCAATGGAACCATACTGACATAAGGAAATCCAAACAATGATACTCATAAATGACAGTAATATGTTTCTTTACAAATTATGAATGGAATCACAAATGGAAGCTAGTGATATAAAAGTATGTATTCATAATCACAAAGGAGAGTTTGTAGTCATCACAAAATCTTTTCTTTCACTGCAAAAAGATAGCTAAAGGTTAGAACAGTCTGCAACACTCAAGCCAATAGTAAGGGTTTTAACAGAAAATCAAGCTTTTAGTAGCAATGAGAGGTGTATTATCAAGCATCCATGGTTAATGATCACCTCACAATCATAGAATCAAAATACAGTGATAGCAGAGATATACATAGGACTGTCATAAGGTTATGAGAGGGGAATATGTGTATATGCATTGGTAGATTCCAAAAGACAATTATCAAATACACAATGAGAGCAACCTTTTAGCTGATAAAGGCAAAAATCAAAATTCCAAAATCACTAAGGATAGTCACTATTAAATGGATAGTCCAAAAGACAAGCCCAAGGCATTGGGACAATAGAAAGACTATTCAAAGGGAACAATCCACACAAATATGGTTCAATGGAGAGCAATTTCAATGGTTGCAAAATAGAGAATTCGAGATCACAATGACAATGATAGTGAATGTATAGTGAACATCAATTGTAGACCTTCGGGAAGATTTGCAGCCTTAAGAAGATAGCTCAAGCACAATTAGAGCAATCCAAAATACAGTCACATTCTTTCAAGCAATCATAGACCAAATCATTCACCTTACAAGCATGCAATAGTCATGAACATATCTAACATAGTGACAGACCACCAAAAAATAGAAATATGAAATGCAAAGAAAGGTAATTCTTCAATGTTGTCAAGACCATAAGAGGTATACTAAATAGTCCTTTGATTGTTAAAAGTGCAGAGATGAATAAGTTGTATAAGTCTCATTGAATTGGGTGAAGCAACAACCAAATGGAGCAAAGAAAGTTGTTAGTTGAAGGGAAAGATAGTGAGCATTCTCAAACATTTTACAAATCCTTCAAGACCACATAACAGGTCTCTTCTTCCTAATCATAAATAAGCAAACCTGAGGTAGAGAAGCAAATCAATACTCAGTTCAAAGAAGTGGTCATAAGAGCGGTAAAATACACCCATATAAGACCAAGATTACCAGTGTTGAGTATACTTGTCACAATCAAGTATAGGGACAATGAATGAATAGAAGACAACCTCATATCAGTGTCATAAAGAGGTAATTGTATGGAATCAAAATAGTGACATTAAGATAGGTTGGAATGTGTTTAACATAACAAAAAATCATGGTGATAGCCACCAATCTATGAATATAAAAAAATAGATTTTAAAGACCATGAAGACTATAATAATCTCAGCTCATAAAAGCTCGTGCTATCAGGTTTTAGAGAGCAACATCACAGTAGCTAGATACAACCATAGCATATTTCATAGTCAAAGACCAGTCACTACCACATCACAGAGAATACAAATTTGAGATCAAATGAAATAGCAATCCTTATAATCACTATCATGGTACCAATCATCAAAGGTGACAATATAGGAGAAAATAAGGATTGTTATGAGATCTATCAAAAAAATCATAAAGAATGTAGTAGTGAGATTATACAGAGAATAATGCCAAGCTAAAAGGTTGCAAAGTCTATACAAACCTATCACTGATTAAAGAATGGCACAAAAAATCATAGTTCTAAAGATCTCCAAGGCATCCATGATAAGTTTTTAATCAAAGCAAAGCATTTCATGTACCTGACTGTGTATAGAAAAGAAATGTGTAACAAAAGATCATGCAGAGGAGCAAAGACATACATTAACCAAGCCTTTTTAAATAAATGATAGATTAGGGTCACATTCATCACCAAAATACAATGATCACAATGATGGTATAGCAGAACAAACTTACCAGACTCGACTTCGACTTGCACAATATTTGCAGGAAAACCCTTCACAAAAACCCACATAGTGATGCCCAATTGAGTGAGTATGATACAAAAAATGGGCCGATTAATTGTCATGTTTATTTTAGGGTTGTATTTACCCTAAAATGTGCTTGATCGAAAGGTATTTTGTACCTTTATTTTAGTTTCTTCTCCTTCAACAAATTCCCGTAACCCTTAGGATTTTATTTTTATTTTTTGTGCCTTTGCATATGCTAAAATAATATTTGCTGAAAATAATTTTGAATAACACTTAGAAAATATTATTAGTAATTCATAATAGAACCAATTTCTCTTATTTATGGTATAAAGTTATTGCATTTGCCTTTATTTTTGAGTCAACGGATCGAGTTGAAAAATTTATGAGTATGAAGGTATATAGGGGAGTTAGGAGCAAATGTAGACATAAGGAGGGTATCTAGGAGTTGTTTTTGAGTTAGTTGGAGAGAGTTAAATGCATTTTTGAGGGGCTACTATGTTGGAATTGGTCAAATTTGACTTTTTCTTCATTTTGAAGCCTTTTTGGAGTCTTTTAGTGGGCTTAAAAATAGGCTCTTTTAGGCCATTCGACTAAGGTAATTTGTAGTTCCTATTATTTTGCAAATTCTATGAGAAGCATATGTATGCTTCAAACTTCATTTTTGAAGTTAGTTCTTACTATTTTCACTTCTTGAAACTTGTAATTTTGAGAGTTCTTTTTCAGAAGTGAAGAGTTTGTAACTCAGTTTTCAAAGAATTACACAACTCATTGTAACACCTTTTGACAATAATAGATCAGGGTTAGCCTTCTCATTTTGCTGATATTGTGTTCTTGGTGATTGATGCAATTTCATGTAAAGTATCTTATCCTTGTGATTGTGCATCATATTAGTACCCTTATGAAGAAATACATGCATATTTGTAGGTTATAGGTTGTGTCAGTGATAAAAATTAGTCTCAAGTTATGAGAAAACATCTTTCTCCTAATGAGATTTCTTTTATTTTATCCTTCTTATAAATTATTGATGTAAATATTATGAGTTTTTGAGTTGTGCATGAAAAGTTTTATTACTGGTTATTTTGTGTGTTGGTCAATTGTGCAAATTGTAGATTATTAGTTTGGTGCATCACCTTTAGGATTATATTTCATTTACATGTTTTCCTTCTTACCCTTTTCTTAGCAAAGTCATTAGTTAGATAGGTTTAGGTGAAGTATCATTAAGAGCCAGCTTACTCTAGAGGCTCACTCCAAGTTTTAGGCAACCCACAACCCTAGGAGTGTTCCCATGTTTCTCGTTAAAGCTAATTTATGCAAATTAGCAAGGGTGCATTTTTAAGAGATTACAATAATATTACCTAAAACATATGAGAGGGAGAATTTCAAGCTCAAATACTTATCAAAATTCTCTATATCTTGACTTTGATCACTTACTAAACTTGATATTGTAGCTCAATGATTCTCAGATATCAAATTCAAATTCCTTTTAAAAATTACAACAATAACACTATATTTGAAATAAATTCCATATACACATAAAAAGGGCTTTGAGCAATTAAATATATATTTTATATTTATTCTTCTATTAAATAGTTAATTTGAAAAGATTAATTTATTTAATTCATTTCATGTCTTTCTATTAATTAATTTAATTAAAATATTTTATTAATTAATTGATTTATCCTTTTCTTCTAATCAATTAATTAAATATCTAATATTTAATTATTTACTCTAATCAATTAAATATCTAATATTTAATGATTATTCTTCTATCATATAGTCTCGATTATTAAATGTTTTCTTAAATTATTTAATTCATTTCCAACTCATCCTTCCATCTCCACTTCATCTTTCTTTTGCTAACTCATCCATCATGTGGCTAAATTAATTCAACAAAATTAAATAAATAAACATTTATTAGCCACTTATCTTCAACTTCCAAAATAAATGAAATATTATGTACGCACACATATTTCTTAACCTTCTTCTATATTCTCTCCAACATCCCTACGTCTTAGGAAGGACTTGAGCCCACTTGTCCTCTCATGCCTAAATCTTCTCCAACCATCCCTAGATTCCCCTAGTTAGCAACCCAGTTAGGGTGAGATGAGTGACACTTGTCTTCTCCTTCCACCTTTCTCTCAACCTTCACCTTTGCTTACACCCATCCAAATCTGCAAATCTGATCATGACCACTGATCTAGGCCACATCATCTTATCCTCTCAAAAGTCTATAAAAGTAGGAGTTTGAGTTGAGAAAGAGTTAGTCTTCAAGTGAGTTTTCAAGTTAACAATTTGTGAGAACTTATGCATCCGTGAGTTTGAATCTTGAAGCAAAATTAGCATAATCATTTAGCATTTCTTATTTAGTATAATCATTTAGGATAATCATTTAGCATTGCATATCATAGTATCAGTTAACTATCAGTTATTAGCATTCTTCATATGCCATCTTGGAAGCTATCAATGCTTGTCTGAGAGCACACCATCTACAACCAGGAACAGTGGAGTTAGGATATAATGAGACTTAAATCATGAAGGTAAAAATAGTGTTTTTATTTTAATATTCATTTCATGTAGTTTCATTGGTTGAGTTTGGATTTCCTGTAGCATTTCCTTTGTATTTTGTGAAACTAATATGTTGCAGGTAGTATTTTAATGATGAAATTCAAGTCGACACATTTTGGCGCCCACCATGAGGTTGGAGCCTCGCATATATCTTTCTAATATCCTATCTAGTTCTCACAAAAATAAATTTAACGCATTTGTAATCAAGATTCACACCTGTGTGAGTTCTAACAGTGCTTTTATTTAATAGGTTAGCGCTTTTGTCCTGCAAGTTAGCGCATTTGACATTTAGGTTAGCACTTTTGTCTGCAAATCAATGCATTTAATCCTTAGAGAAGCACTTTTGTCCCATAGGTTACCGCATGTGTCATTTTGGTTAGCGCTTTTGTCAGTGATTTCTCACTTCTTAGCCCGTAGAGCAACACTTTTGTATTGCAGGTTCATGATTGTGCCCTCTAGGTTAGCGCTTTTGAGGTGAAAGATAGCACATTTGTTAGGATCGCTTTTATTTGCAACTAACAAACTTTTCCTGTAGGTCCGAATGTCCAAGAATAAAATTTTTTCAAACTACTGACATATCTATGTGCAAGATTGTTTTTAAGCAAATTTCATGCATTTCCTCACGTAGTTAATTAAGATTTTTATTTTGGAAAGTGTAGTCACATAAATCTGTCCACTTAATTAAATGAATACTTAGTATTTATTTGATTATTTAACCATCAATTAATAATTAATTAAATTAATATTTAATTAATTCATCTTAACCCTCTTCTCCTATTAATTAAATAAATTATTCAATTTATTTGATTTAATTCACTTAACCAAATTCAGACCATTAATTAAATAAATAAATCATATTTATTTAATTAAATCTTCTCTCACATTTAAATAAATTAATATTTATTTAAATCCCCCAAAATCCCACCTCTCACATTTAAATAAATAGATCATTTATTTAAATCACCTTTATCCTCCACCCACTTGTATTTTCCTACAAAAGCAAGTTGCACAATTACTTTAAATAAATAATTTATTTAAATCACCTTTATCCTCCACCCACTTGTATTTTCCTACAAAAGCAAGTTGCACAACTATTTTAAATAAATTATTTATTTAAAATCCTATTTATCCTCACCCACTTGAAACCTTTAATGGTTTCCCTTAAAGTATTCAAACTTGATGGCTTTAAAGTCTTCAAACTTGATGGCTTTAAAGTCTTCAAACTTGATGGCTTCCTTCTATAGTCTTCTTAAAGACTTTAATGGTTTTCCTTAAAGTCTTCAAGCCTTTAATGGTTTCCCTCAAAGTCTTCAAGCATTTTAAATGCTTTATCTTCTTTTTCTCATTTAAATAAATTAATATTTATTTAAATATTTATCCAAATTCAACTTACACCATTTAATTGAAATAAATGATTTTATTTTAATTGAAAATACCAAAATTTCTCCCACTTGCATTTTCCTACAAAATCCACTTGTATGCCTAAACCCCTTCTAAATTCTTCTAAACCCTTCCTAATTAGCCTAATCCATCCCCTAAATATTGTCACATTCCTAAGCAAATTGGAGTCACTTCTCAAAGACTCCAAAGTCTTTGAAAAGCAATTAATGCTTTGTGTGTTCAACAAATTAACCCTCAAAGTCTTGGATAACCTTTGAAAGCTTTCAACCTTCAACCACTAAATGGCTCAAAGTCTTTGAAAACCATTGAAGGCTTCCAACCTTCAACCACTTAATCCCCAAAGTCTCCAATAACCATTAATGGTTAATTCAACCCTCCCACATGGTTAAAACATTTGTTTTGACTCAACCTCTACCCAACCCAAAGGTCTCATCAGGCCATTAATGCTTTGACCATGATTATCTCTTAATCATTTGCACAAAGGTTTATCCTTGGATTAACTCTTAATCCAATGGGTAATCTTAATTTAGACTTGACCCTTACCTTCTAGATAACCATGAGGTCTTCTCAGGCCTTTAATGCCTCCAACCTCTTCTCTCAACCCAATCCTATGTTGACACTTGTCACCATTTTATTGGTGCCAATTGTGCACATGGATCCCCAACTTTCAAGCTTGGCCCTTGATTAAACCATTCAATCTTAACCCTTCATTTCCCCATTTCTTCTATAAATAGAACCCTTCTCCTCAAGCAAAGGAGGAAGCATTTTAGAGTATTGTTGTTATACTGGCATTAGCATAGAGCTTTTTCATAGCATCACTATCTACTCTTGCATAGTATTTGCTTATCATATTCAACCATCTTGAATCTCCATATGGCATCCATGGCTAGTGCTAAAAGCTGAGAGCTACACTCATTTGGGACTTGGAGAGGAGAGAAACAAGGGAGAAGCATCAAAAGGCATCATGGAAGCATCTTAGGGAGGCTCTTCTCCTTTCTTTTATTTTGTTAAACTTCTTTCATGCTTTTTGAAATCTCTCTTGATATGTTTGGAATGGTTTTTAGTTCTTTGTTTTGTTTTTATGGTTGAAACTAACTTATTAACATTGAACTTTGTTGTTTCCTTGTCCCTATTTCCATGACATCAGAAAGTAACACATCATATCTTGCTCATTTAGCTTAACTAAGAGGATAACTTGACAACATGCAACTTGCATTTTTAGTTATTTCTGTAAAGTAGTTGCACATAGACTTTAGGAGGCTAAAATAAACTTGTGTTTTCCATGCTTGATGAAGTAGTAGGTAAGTATTCTCTCACCCTCATATGGTGATCAAAAAACCAGACCTACTTTCTTTTATGTATAACCTTTAGAGGGCCTACCTTCCCAAGCTTCCATGAGGGGGCCAGTGAGAGGGGAATGACCCAAAGTGGAAATGGGCTAAAACTGATTCCTTCCGATCCACTCTAAATAAATTGTGTTTGTGATGAAAGCCGCAAGCATCATGTGCTGATAAGTTCATACTGACACTATGTTTCCCCATAAACCCTATGGAGCATAACCTCTATAGGCTGGGAACCTTCTATATTTATAGAGTTGAAAGTGCCGCATGTATGTGATGAATACTAAGAGGGGGGGGGGGTGAATTAGTATACCAAAAAATACTGAACTAAAACACTTAAACAATTTAGCAGTCAACCGGTATAACAAATTTACTAACAAATCGGTTAAGACATATGCAAACCAAACAACAAATAAAACATTCACCCACAAGAGCACAATCACCATAACACAAGAGGTTTTGGCGTGGAAACCTAAATGGGAAAAACCACGATGAGCTGAAACTCACAAGTAACTATCTGCAGAATAGTAACTAGACCGGTTAAGGTCATACAATGTTCTTCACCAGAACGGATCTTGTTAGGAATCTAGATCTCTATTAGGAGATAAGTCCTATTAAAGACTACCTTGTGAGAGGATTTCAGATCCACAGTTGTGAACCACCTTGTTAGAGGATTTACAAAGGCTTTTCTAGGCCTACCCCGTTAAGGGTTTCAAACTTGTCGAAGATGTGAGTAATCAACAAGTGAGTGATCTAGATACTAGCATAGTATGCTTGGTTAGATCCTTGATAGCTCATTGTTAATGCACATTTAGCATTACTTCAGTCTTTAGTATCTCCACACTTTGTTTTTTCACACAGACCTAATCTTCTCTTTTGTGATCGCACATACAAAAATCTCATGCACTTATAAAACCCTATCAACTTCTAAAACCCTAGACATGATGTCCTTATAAAGGAATCTGATTTCATGTCGGTCCAATATGATTACATTGCAAGTTCCTAGGTTCAGTGCATCTGGACACATTTGGTAACACGACATAAAATCACCGCCAAAGTGTCGGTGGAAGATAACTCATCACAGAAATACCGGTTGGTAACTCATCGTAGAGTAATACCAGTTCATACATTTAACCGATTACCGGTTGTCAAAATGAAGACTGGGAAAAATGATAACTACCACTTTATTCCTTCATTCCGCTTGAGATCCTCGAACTGCTTGAGGTCTTCATACTGTGTGTGTGAAACAGTGGTCTGTAAGCTGCAAGCACAACACTTCAATTAATTCATTAAATGCATAGTTAATAATCAATAATCAATAAGTAAAAAACCATAACAAAGTGACTAATTGCCTTCTAAAAGATGCGAGTATAAGATTGCTCTTAGATTGTTATAAGCAATACCAGTGACTAGACTACACCAAGACGAAGGATTTAATCTATATGATATTTAACTATATTGATGCAAGATGGATGAATAATTCAAGCAAATAATCAATTCAAGCAATAATGGATGTAAAATGGATGCAAGCAATCTAAAAAAGTACAATAATCTTCAATGACTCCAGAGTGAAATTAGCGTGATAATAATCTCCAAGCGTGTTCTCAAAAATCTCTGTGGTAAATTGGAATGAGAGCTGAAGACTGAATTTATAGAGAATCACAAAAGAGAAAAGCTCAATTTAGGATTAATTGAAAATAATTGAGAAATCAAGTTAAGTTAACCTTGAGATAGATTCCAATTATAGTTTAATTGAAATGCATTCAAATTAGAAGTCCAAGTTGCATTGGAAATAATAATAAATTAATTCCATGAATTTGTGATAAAAATAGATAATTCTTTTATTTATTCAAGAAAAGAGTCTTTTCAATGCAATTGAACTTCTTTTTCTGAAAAGCTTTGAGTTCCAATTTTAGAGAATAATTCAATAATTCAATTAAATTGCTTTTCTGATTTCAAGTTCTAAATTTAGAAAAAGAAATAATATCTCAAGTTTGATTTCTCTTTCAATTCAATTCTTTTTGTTTAATTTCAATTCAACTCTTGCTTTGTAATTAATTCCTCTTTTGTAATACATTAATTCCTTTTGCATGATTAAATGACAATTTTATTAATTAATTAAATATGCAAGGATATTTAATAAATTAAAATGGGATAATTGATCAAAATGATATTCTTGGAAATGATTCAATTAATTAAATGAATATTTAATTAATATTGAGTAATTGATTCGCCATGTGATATTTGATAATTAAAGAATTAATAATGTGCTCAAGGTTGATTTAATTGCCTTTGGTTAGGACCTTGGTGATGTTGTCGAGATTAGGGGCCCATGCTTTAGATGACCATTTTTAGGGTATTACATTTGCCCCTTTGAATTAATGTGCGAGCAGCGCGTTGGTTCAAAGAATGTGTGATGTCTAGGAGTTGCCAGTTCTGAACTTGAATGATCACGAACTAGATGAAGAGAAAGGTGTTTAGCTTGATTCGAAGCGGCAAAGCTAAATGAAGTCTGATTAAAGTGATACCATTCCCAAAATTGATTGAACCGAGGAACGATAGAAAACAAAAGATACTGAACTTGAACTTGATTGATCAAGAAGCGAATCTTACTGATCTAGAACTTGATTGAACTTAGATGCAGTGAGTGATGATAAAAATCGATCTTGAACTTGAATGATCAAGATACGATGAAGATAAACTGTTCAGCTTGATCAAGAAAAGAATACTGAACACCTACTTAGATTGAGTGTGATAAAAAATACTCTTTAAACTATTGATTAAGTTTAAACGAATAATCAGCTTGACTTGAAGCGATGAAACTGATTAACGTTAAGAGATTGATTCAGATGAAAGACAAATATCAGCTTGATTTGAAGCGATGAAACTAATATGCCCCTAGCAATTGATTCGATTCAGATGATCGAGAGATCTCAACTTGATGTGAAGTGATGAAGCTGAGATGCCCCTTAGCAATGAGAATTGATTTTCTTTAGTTAAAAAGATTTTGCTCGACTTTTGATGAAGATTTGACAAAAAAATTTCTCGACATGTGAGATGTGAGGTTATAAGGTCGTGAGTATGCCCCCTCGAGAACGAAATAAAAAAATAGCGAGGGTTTGATGGTAATAGGCAATTGTGTGGCGAGAATAAGTTATTTGAGCACAAATTGATTTTGAGGAATATTTGAAAAATTCGACGTTGATTGGTGAAATTGAGCGTAGAGTTGATCGTAATGTTGATGTGTAGAATTGAAATTGAATTTAGCATTGAAATTGAGCACAATTTGAAGAAAAATGAGCATTTTGATGAAAAGAGCGCTAAGTGGTCCAAATTGTGAAATTGACTAGCAAAATGATCTTGAATTTCGATTTCGATCCCGAAAATGGAATTAGAGCGGTCAAATTAGCTAAGGGTACAATTTTCACGTTCATCGAAGCAAGTTGAAAAATTAGGTTTTAGCTATATATGGGACGAAATTGTCATTTTCAAATCATTTTAACCCTCCAAGTTTGAAAATTCAAAAAGTCTTCTGCGAAGAAAATGGTGGTCCCTACTAGTCAGCATCGATTTGAGCGCCAGAGAAGACATAATTGACCTCAAAACTATGAGCCAGTGGTAAGTGATCGATCTTAAGCCTCTTTATGTTTTTAATTTTGAATTTTTTTGTTCATTTTTCAAGTTTTTTGCATGTGTGGGGTCGGGTTTCACGTTTTATTGTGTGAGACAAGATCCTGTCTTGTACGGGTAATTGGTAAAATTTATTTTGTCATTTAGGGTTATTAGAATTGTCATTCAGAACGCACCCTTGTATCGTACGACAGGTCTGTTAAAAGACCATTTTTTTGTGTGAAAGCCAATAGTTTGTCGTTTGGGATTGTTTTGTCGTGCGATAGCTATTCCTGGCTCGTACGAGATTCTGCTTCTCTGTGTTTTGTCGTTCAAGAGACAATGAGCATTTTTGAAGGTCTAAACATTAAATTTTGATTTTGCATTTGAATTAGTTGGATTAGCGTGATGTTTTACTTCTCTTGTAGGCTCATTTGGAATGTTTTCTGATGCTTTGTTGGGTTTTTGCAGGTTTGATTACCTCCTATGCTCTTTAGATGCATTTATCCTCCTACTATGGCATTAGTTCGACATTTATTTGAGGTTGAGCAGGCTCATATTGACTTGTGCGGCTTGACTCATCTATTGAGATTACATGATATTTGTGTGAACCACGAAATGCTCATGACATTGGTAGAACGTTTCCATTCAGAGCATAACACGTTTCATCTGTCGGTGGGGGAGTTGACTATCACTCCCGAGGATGTATATAGGATCCTCTGTATCCCTTTTGCTGGGGATAAGATGGATTATGATTTAGGGCACCTTCTAGGATTACAGGCAATGAGGCATGTCTTCAGTGATCCTGACATTTTGACTTGTTCCATTAGTTGGGATATATTGATGAGCAGGTACAACGAGGAGTTTCCTTTGACATGTGTTCTAGCAGGGTTCATAAACTGTTTTCTAATGCCAGACAGAGGGCAACAGGGTTTCCAGTGTGGATGGGGTTAGATGCTAGAGAGATTGATAGAGACCCCCTTAGAGACTTGGCTGGGGTTCATGTTTATTGGCCCACATGTATCGAGAGATGCATGAGATCGTGTATAGAGATGGGCGGAGCATGGCCGCTGGTGTATATATTTTGTAGGTGTGGGCTTGGGAGAACCTTCCCATTTGTCGGTCCATTGTAGATGATAGTAGAGAGCCTGGGCAGCCGATTATATACAGGTATGCCGGATATATTATGTAGCCCCATCTGGGAAAGACAAATTTTTGGAGACGACAACTAGATGACTTGATAGCTGTTGTATGGAGACTGTACAGAGGCTTAGAGCCATGGGATGACTAGCGGATGGTTCACAGGGACCTTTTTATTACACGCCCTCTCATCAGGAGATCGTAGACTGTTGTGAAATGATTCATCATTTCTTGAGTGATGAGGCAGTATGGCCGACCTCAGGGGATCTCGCAGGAGTTTAAAACGTATGCGCGTTACGCAGATGAGGAGAGACATGGATGGTCTCCATGGTTGTCCTATGCTTTGGTGATGCAGGAGCTGACTAGTTTACATCGCCTAAGTTGGGATTATATGGATGATGTGGTAGATGTGGGGGTATTGCCCTAGTATAGAGATTGGTTTCAACAACATCCATTCCCTCGATTCATAGATCCAGTAGAGCAGGCTCCTCATATTGAGGATGTTGAGGATGATGCCCCCAAACTGGTATAGGGACAAGAACAGGGCCATAGATAGGGACATGCACAGAGAGCTGAGGCTCCATGGCGGAGTGGTGGTGATCCTAGTGCTAGCAGAAACAGGGTGCCAGCTGATGTTGGACAACAGAGGGGTGAGGGCAGATCCCTAGGGCATGTAGGAGTGAGATTGGGTGGGACTGAGGAGGAGTGAACAACTCCAAGATAGGTCTGGCAGTGGCGAGATGAGCAGGGTGGAGCTACAAGTGGAGATAGGGGTGGGGAGCCTATGAGAGAGCAGGGGACTGATGTAGGGCGGTCGATGAGAGCATGTCTTGCAGAGCTACAGTCACAGTTGACAGTGGCTCAGACTCAGCTGGCGGAGCAAGAACGACAGCTTGCTGAGGTGAGGGCCGAGCGTGATCACCATATCTCATCATTGAGGGTAGAGTCTAGAGCGGAGATAGAGGCTTTACGACAGGAGGTCCTTCTCCAAAGTAGTAGGGCAGCCTACTATGTGGCAGCATATAGTGTCGCAGTTCCTGTTGCGCAGTAGGTGATACCCTACTTGCAGTATATGGAACGATTAGAGGGAGCTCGGGCACCTCATCAGGATCTCGGGCATCAGGCTCCTCCTTCTCCACCAGGTGGTGAGGGAGAGGGCACTAGCTAGATTATTTCTTTTTGTAGCTCAGATATTTTTTGTAGACACACCCATTTTTTGTAGCCTATACAATTGTTGCTCCGATGGGAGTTTGTATATGTCATTCGACATCATTTTGTACCTTTAGACTTGACATGATATATATATATATATATATATATATATATATATATATATATATATATATATATATATATATATATATATATATATACGAGATCCGATTTGACTTCATCGTACTTGTGTTGATTTGCTTATGAGATGTCTTTTATATGCTTTATTCTATATGTATGCATTTCTTTTCAATATGAATGTATGTAATGCAAATGATTATAGATGTCTATTTTTGGTTCTTTTCATATGCAAATAAATGAATGAGTATGAGTAATGTGAAATGCAATATTTCATTTTTCTATGCGATAAGAAGAATGCAAATGAGTAATAATGAAATGTATGAAGCTATATTAAATGTTATGTATGCAGCTAACATCTCAAAACACAAGTACTCAATCAAAGAAATGATGATAAATAGACCACTTAGCGTAAGAAATGACGATGCTTTCAACTCTCATTCAGCAGATAAAGAGATTATTATCATACCAAAATCACTCTAAATTCACAAAAATACAAAATGATATGTAAAATGATATGCGAAATGAAATACGAAATGATATGCAAAATGATATGCAAAATGATATGCAAAATGCATCCTAAACCTAGTCACTGGATTTAAAATACTTAAGATTCATCACTGAGCATAACAAACACAACAAGCAGGTTAGAGTTCCTTTTTTTTTCAATGTGTAATATTAATTATCTTGTCCGCAATGACCATTTTTTCATTCATATCCTTGGATAGATTTCACAGGGACCTGAATTGCATCATAAAGAAATTCCCTCAAAACAGACAAAGAAATGATATGGACCTCCCTGTAGCATACAAATAAGCAGAGTCGAGGTATGTGAGGCGATTTCACCTTGTTGTGAAGGCTCTTATCACAGACACCCAGCTAATTTATATGTTTCTAGATCATTGGGATCATTCCTACAAGCAGAAAACAAAGAAAATGTTATGCCCCCAATCCTTGCTCCTCTTAGTCACAATAGACTTCCTCGAGTTACTTAGAGGGATAATAATCAAAATTTCAATATAAAAGACAACACACAAAGAAAATTTTCATTCATAGCTCAAACTATTTAGTGATTGTTTTCTATTATGTTGTTTTGCTTGTTTACTCAGTGATAAAAACTCTTTGGTAGTTAAGAGACAGGTGACTTACTCAGAGTGGACGACCAGGTTTCACTGATGGAAAGATGACTTGTTTGACACTACTTAGGATATGTAAATTGCTCTGTCGAGTAACCTAAGACTAGGACGCTGATCAGTTTCAAGTCATGAGGGTTCCAACGAACCAGTATGTCACGAAAGTGACTGAAAAATATGTACAAGTGAAAGTAAAAGATGCATGAAAGCGGGAAATGCTAACATTGCGTTGATAGATGGAGCGCTTGAGTACAAGAGGCACCTATTTGCCAGGTTTTTACCTGCTTGGTAGAGATTCATTTTTTTTTTACCAAGGTGCCTGTTTATCAGGTTTTCACCAGGGCATTTTCTTTCTTTTTATTTTTTTTTCTTTTGATGATTTTTCTATTTTTTTTTGTATTTTATGATTTTATTGATTTTTTTTTATCTTTTTGAGGACTTTTTCCAACTATACAAGTTGGTGGCACAGAGAATGCTAAGTGAAGAATTTATTCAAGTGGATGGTGTTAATCAGTTCATGGAGTTGTTCTCCTTCCGAGTTTGAGAGTTGATAGGCATTATAGCCGAATACTGCAGTAACAATGTAGGGACCCAGCCAGTTGGGTTCAAACTTCCCTTTATTGTCTTGAAACTGCTGATTTTTTGGATTTTCTCTCAGAACTAGGTCACCAACCTCAAATTCTCTTTGTCAAACTTTCTTGTTATATCCTCTAGACATTCTCTTCTGATACACTCTGAGATGATCAAATGCCACTTGCTGACGCTCATCCAACAATTTGAGTTCTTGCAATCTAGATATTCTATGATCTTCATTAGTAACAAGACCTTACAAAGAAACTCTTAGAGATGGTATTTCTAGTTCAATAGGTAGTACTGCTTCAGACCCATACACCAAAGAGAAAGGTGTAGCCCCAGTAGGTGTTCTGATACTTGTTCTGTAAGCCCATAGTGCATGATTGAATTGCAGATGCCAATCCTTCCCGGATTTGTTCACTGTTCTATGCAAGATAGTCAATAGGTTTTTGTTAGATGCCTCAGCTTGTCCATTACCTTGAGAGTAATATACCGATGACCAGTGTTGCTTTATTTTTAATTTCTCACAAAGCTCATCCAAATCTTTATTCTTAAACTGTCCTCCATTATCAGTCATGATGGACGAAGGTAGCCCATACCTGTAGATGAGATAGTTCAGGATGAACAAGGTGACCTGTTTATCGGTTGCTTTGATGAGTGGAACCGCCTCTACCCACTTGGTGAAATACTCAGTGGCAGTTATGATGAATTTATGTCTGTTGGATAAAGCAGGATATATCTGACCAATGAGATCAAAGGCCCATTGCTGAAAAGGCCAGTGTGTTATAAATGGTATGAGGTCCCTTGCTGGGGCATGTATGAGATTTCCATGAAGCTGATATTTCTCACAAGTCTTAGCAAATTGGATGGCGTCTTTTTCCATGTCTGGCCAGTAGTAGCCATCCTGTAGTAGTTTTTGAGCTAAAGTAAGGCCATTCGAATGAGATCCACAAATACCTTCATGGACTTCTGATAACGCACGTTTAGATTCTTCAGTTTCTAGACACCTAAGCAATGTACCATCCAAACCTCATCTAAATAAATCATTAGCAATGATAACATACCGTGAAGTGTTTCGAGTTAGGTTTCTTTTCTCATTTTGGGTAAGATTTCTTGAGATAATTTGGTCGCATAGATAGGAATAGATGTGGTTGTATCGGGATGAGTCATGTCCAATAATAGAACAAACTATTTGGGTCTCAGGAGAATCATAAGCGGGGTAATATAACTCTTCCACCAGGAAATCAAAGTGAAAATTGGACTCTTGTAGCTCAGGTATAGATGCCAAGGTAGCCATAGCATCTGCTACTCTGTTTGCGGATCTAGGAATCTGTTGGAATGATACAAAAGCAAAATACTTCTTAAGATCATCAACCATCCTCTTGTAAGGCATCAATTTCTCATCTCGAGTCTGATATGTATCGTTGATTTGATTAACCACCAGATGACAATCTCCATAGATATACAATTCTGCAACCTTCCATTCAATAGCTAGTTTTACCCCATTCACCAAAGCTTCATATTCTGCAATGTTGTTTGTGCAAGGGAATAGAATCTTATAAGAGTTTGGGATTGAATACTTCTGAGGAGTAATGAATAATATGCCAACACCTAAACCATTTTGAGTAAAGGACCCATCAAAGAACATTTTCCAAGGTTGTTGAGTAAGGTGCATTAGAGATTCATCTGGAAACTCTATGTGTAGCGGTTGAGTGTCCTCAAGCGGAGCTTCAACAAGTTGATCAGCAATTACCTATCCTTTTATGTCTTTGCGTTCCACATATTCAATGTCAAACTCTGTAAGGATCATTACCCATTTTGCCAATCTTCATGCAAGTGTTTCTTTATTGAGAAGATACTTGAGTGGATCGATTTTGGCCACTAGCTTGACTGAATGTGCTAGCATGTAGTGCCTCAGTTTTTGTGATACAAAGACTAATGTTGAGCATGCTTTTTCTATTATAGTGTACTTCATTTCATAAGACACCAATGTCCTGTTGATGTAATAAATAGCTCGTTCCTTTTTGTTGTCATCCTGTTGCGCCAGAAGTGCCCCCAGTGATGAATCAGTTGCTGATATATATAAGATTAGTGGTTTACCTTGAATCGGTGGCATCAATATCGATGGATTTGATAGGTACTCTTTTATTTGCTGAAGATGTTGTTCACACTACTGATCCCAGTTGTATATTATTCCTTTTCTCAATACCTTTGTGAAAGGTTGAGCTTTGTCTGCTAGTTGAGAACTGAATCATTTGATGGATTGGAGACGTCCCTGTAGACTTCTCATTTGACTGATGTTCTTCGGAGGTAGCATTTCCATTATAGCTTGAACCTTCTCAGGATCAACCTCGATTCCCTTCTTTGAAATGATGTAGCCAAGTAGTTTACCGGATGTCACTCCGAATGCACACTTCTTTGGATTTAACTGGAGTTTGAACTTTTCCATTCTGTCAAGTATAGGACCTAACTCTTGAATATGCGTTGATATTTTCATAGTCTTCACTAAGGTGTCATTAACATAATCTTCCATATTCTTATGCATCATGTCATGAAAAATAGTTGTAACTACTCTTTGATAGGTTGCTCATGCGTTCTTTAGCCCAAATGGCATGACGTTCCAGCAAAAGGTTCCCCATGCACAAGTGAAAGTTGTCTTTTCTTGATCTCTTGGAGCTATTTTGATTTGATTGTATCTGGAGATTCCATCCATTAGTGAGTACATCTTGTATCCGATAGTCATGTTAACTATCATATCAATATTTGGTAATGTAAAGTCGTCCTTTAGACAAGCTTTGTTAAGATCTCTAAATTCAGTGCAAACTTTGATAGACTTGTCTGCCTTTGACACAAGTACTATGTTTGAAATCCATTCGGCATAATCTATAGCTCTAATGAATCCAGCTTTGAGTAGATTTTCTAGTTCAGCCTTGACTAATAGTGCTACATGCAAGTGCATCTTACGGAGTTTTTGCTTAACTGGTTTTACTCCTGGTATAATTAAAAGATGGTGCATAATGAGATCAGGATCCAAGCCTGGTATATCAGAGTACGTCCATGCAAAGTTTATTTTCTTTTCTAAGAATAGCTGAGTGAACTCCTTCAATTCTTCTGTTGATAGTTATTGAGCTACATGAATGATGTGTGGTGTCTCTTGACTCCCGATGTTCACTGGCTGAGTTGGCTCGATCAATATGGAGGACCTTTCTTGGAAATGACTTGGCAGTATATCAAGTATCTCACCTTTAGGCGCCTCAGAGAGGTTTTCACCTTTGGGTAAGTCCTTTATTTTCTCTTTTTTAGATTCTAACACTGCCACAATGTGGTTTTCACCATCAGATCTTTTATTTTTATTTTTCTTGTTTTTGCGACTAAGATACTTGATATCCGCTTCAGTCATGTTTTCACTCTGTTCACTGGTGGAAGAGTCTATAGGTTCAACTACATTGAGATAATAGGCTAACGTATAGTCATTGGCAAAAGTAGGTATATTCATGGGCTAGTTTTGTAAAGTACAATCAATCAATTCGGGATGTACTAAGGATAAATCTTGGATAGGTTCAAGAGCGTTCACGGTATTGTTATCACAACTACGGATCGAAAAGTCAAGTTCCAGGATAATACCTTGCATAAGTGTCTTGAGACTAGGAAGAATCAGATCGTGATTATTAAAGTTCACGTTAATATTTAATCAATCTAATCTGATAGACATACTTGTAACGCCGTTCACTATGCCAGACTAGACTTCAAATCGTGGTTTAACAACAATAAGACTAGTAGAGAAATTTTCATTGTTTGTATCAGCTGCCTCATAATTTGAGGCTGAGTAGATATCATCTTGAATAAGACTGTCATCAGAGTCATCAGGTGAAGTTTCTGAGTCTTCTTCAAGTGATTTAGTAAGCATATGTATGGTATCAATACCAACATCTTTAATGTTGCAAGTTCCTTCATGTTGTGGTTTATTTGTCACTTGTATCTGACACGCTTGTTGACATGATCTTGATGTTTCTATGATTTGTTGTCGTCTACTCCATTCAGCTTCTTCTAGACTGATAACTAGTTCTTGTTCTGTAGCTTCCAACTCTTCTTGTGTAGTGCTATACCTAATTTGTTTTGTTTTAGGATAGGGGTACAAAGATGAGAAGCTTTTTGGTATTCTTCCTTCTTTCAGTCCTTGTTCATAATTTTCTTGTCTCTTTTGTCTAATTTCTTGTATTTATTTCTCTAGTTTTATGCGCATCAGCTCTTGAGCATCATTTATGACATCGCTAGACTCTTCTAGAGTTTCTATAGTGGATGTGTCTGAGAGGTGGTCAGGACCCCATTCATACTTGTTTGAATCAGTCTCTGAATCATCTACTTGCTGTCTGCCAGTATATGTGACTGGAACTTTTAGTGGTGCAAACAATTCTCTAATTCTTACTACCTCATCTCTTATATCCTCAGGGACCTCAACTTCCTGTATTATTGTAGCTGATACCATCAAATCTTGAGCACTGACTGTTTCTTCTTTCTTGATTGTTGATTCCTCTTTCTCTTTTCTACACTTTGCTTTTGTTTGTTGAGTGTCTACTTCTTGTAATGTTAAAGGCGATATTCTTTTCTGCCACTTAGACTTAGAAACATGTTTTTGGTCTGATGTCTTTTTTCAGATCGTAACCCAGTCCAACCTTATCATTTGTGGATTTGGTTTGTAACTGAATTGGTTCAGTAATACCTTCCTTTTGTTTGCCCAAAGGACCATTACCTAAGTACCCCATGCGTTGGATCATTTTGTAGCCAGGACCATATTGGTTTGAGGAAATCTCACAATGTCGTACCTCCTCATTTTGACTATCTTCCTTAAAGAGCTAGTTAAGAACAACATCCTCTTCTATTTCATCTGCCAAGGAGGTAGAAAACTGTACAAAGAGACCATCATATATGGTATTCAGAGCTGCAATTTTTGTTCTCATAGCCTCTGATGGCTTGCCCAACTATTTTGGTGATGGAGGGAGAGAAACTAGTGAAAGTATCGGTTCTATCTTGTAGCCATCCATGCCGGTATTTGTAATTTTCAATCTCTTTTCTAAGTATTACATTAGTGCTTCTAGATCTGCATTTGGAGAGGCTGCCCTATTATGAGGCACAAAATTATCTGCACCTTTTGTCAATGCATTATAGATGACATTTGTATCAGTAGGAATACTGAATTCAGCTCCGTTATAAGGAAACTTTAAGCATTGATGGTATATTGATGGTACTGCCTTCATTTCATGAATCCATGGCCTGCCTAGTAATATATTATTTGAAAATAGAATATCAAGAACCTGGAAAAGGACATCTCTCTCTACCGGTCCTACTCTGATTGGTAATGACACCAGACCTTTAGAAGTCCTTTCTTCTTCATCATAGGTTTTTATTGTTATTTTCTTGCCAGGATCAATGACATTTTTAGAGAATCCTAGTTGTGTAAGGAGACTGTAAGTACAAATATTCAACCCCGTGCCTCCATCTATCAAAACATGTTTGACTCTATGTTTGTGAATCATGGCTTCAATATGCAATGGCTAGTTATGTGGATAATTTAGTGAGTTATCATCTTCTTCAGAGAAGGTCGGATAGTGAGGTGAAGTCAGATGACCCACCATAGATTGAAACCGATCAATGTCTAAATCTTTTGGAACATTGGTGGTGAGAAATGCTTTGTCTAGGATCTCTTTGTGAGCATATGAGAGTTTTACAAATTTAAAGATTGAGATTTGAGCATTTGTCCTTTTCAACTATTCAACGACTCTATATCCAGAAGATGATGATGAAGTTAACCTTTTAAATTTGTCCAAGGTTGATTCTTTTTGTTTGTTTGGCAAGGTTGATGGGTTTAATGTTGCCTGAGCTGGATTGGAAGAACTAGCTCCTTGGAGAGTGACTTTCTTCCAAGAACAGGTGAGAGCTCTTGCATAGCGTGATTCATTTGGTTTATTGTGGACTACAATCATATTGTAATATTCCGAGTGGGAAGGCTCAATCATGCTGATAATGTTGGTATTTTGGTATAGTTTTGTCATTGATGTCAACACCTACTAAACAACTAGCACTTTGGAGATCCAACATCATTCAGCGGCAAGCAAGTAACTATTGCACAGTTACTGGTATATGGTTCACCGATAGGATATAATGATCACCAACATTTGAAATGATATGGAAGATACTTGGTAATATCAAAGACATCGTGTGGACATCTTATCTTAATGAATTAATGATTGGTATATTCATATTTGCATATTTTCTTTTACCGACAAATAGGTCCAGGGTTACCTAGGGTTACACTAGCAGGTTTATCTTTTCCAGATCAGCATGGCACGCTATGGAAATGATTAATTATTGTTGTAAATGTATTAAGCCGACATGTTCAATCAGTTATTGCATAATATATTATATTATTTGTAAAATGTTTTATTATAATATCTTGTAGAGCTGACCTACTAAAATTGGTCTTAGGTTATGGTATAAAGGTAAGATCTTATTTGTAAGATCAAGTGGTTGAATGCAAAAAATAATTGTGTGAAGGTATATGTGAGATTAAGCAGTGCAATACATGCAGACATCATTTGAAGGTGAAGTTAGGTTTTTGTGAAAGCATATCAACATTACACCAGTACTGAATCCAACATATGAAGATGCTATTTTGTGCAGTACATTCTTATTGGATTTAACCATCCAATTGTAGTCATTGTGACTCCCATTTTGTGATTGAGCAGTGAGCTCTAGGCTATTGTCCTTTTTGCATGTGCAGACCCCATTTATGTACACTTACTATCTACAGTAGTATCGACTAATTGTGGGTAAGGTTTCCCACCGTGGTTTTTCCCCTTATAGGGTTTCCACGTACAAATATTGGTGTCATGTGTTGTGGATGACTTTGTGTTTATGTTTCATGCATTAAGCTTTACCGATATAACAATTAACTGTTAAAACTGTCTACCAACATACTTAACTAGTTTACCAGTATTAAGCATTAAGTTGGTTAAGTTGTTTTTGGTTTGAATTTAATAGACAACTGATTCACCCCCCCCTCTCACTTGTCTCCGGGACCTAACAATTGGTATCAGAGCTTAGTCCTCTTTTGTAGAAGTTTAACAACTTGAGGAGATCCAATGTCTACTAATTATTTTAGAAAGGACAATCCTAAACTTGATGGAACCAACTATGGCATATGGAAGATCAGAATGGAGACACATCTAAATTGCATTGGTAAAGACATCTAGGAAGTTACAAAGAAAGGTTACACTGCTGTTGTACCTAGTCAGCCCAGTCCAACTACCTTGGCTAAAGATGAGGAAAATGATTGCAAAGCAAGAGAAGCACTTTTGAGCGCATTATCAGATCAACAAATCATGGGATTATCAGATAGGTCTATTGCTAAAGCTATTTGGGATCATTTGGAAACACTGAATAAAGGAGATTCCACAGTCAAAATTGCAAAACTTGAAAGCTTCCAGGTCAGGTATGAACATTTGAAAATGGAAGAAGATGAAAGGATTTCTGCTTTTATGGAAAGAGTAAATGAAATTGTTTTGGGTATTAAATGTTGTGGAGGAACCTTAAGTGAGGATGAAATTGTTTCAAAAATATTAAGAGGATTGCCACCGGCATATAAAATGAAGGTTATTGCTATAAATGAGTTAAGAACAATGCCTAATACATCAGTAACTAGGGATACATTGATTGGAAAACTTTCAGCTTTTGAAATTGAATAATTTGGTCCTGTTGCTACTATAAAGACAGATTTAGCCTTTAAAGCATCAACATCATCTGCTCCATCATTTGACAAATCTGATTGGAAAGCCTTTTATGCAAGAGAACTTGAAGAAAGCAGGAAAGAAAATGAAGAACTTGAAGAACTTGAAGCACTATTTGCAAGGAAAATGCCTAAAGGTCCAATTGGAAGTAAGTATGAAGGTAAAGCACCCTTTAAATGTTTTAACTACAATAAGATTGGTCATATGGCTTTGAGATGCCCTGATAGACATGCTCGACTAAGAGAAGAAGCTAGAAGGACATACAAGCCTAATCCTGAATATCAGAGATATAGATTTAAGAAGAACAAAGACAAATCTTGTTACATTGCTGATGAAGGTGTAACTGATGATTCTGATGGGGATCCAACAGACAATGGATGGGTTTTTGTTGCTATAATAGAAGATCAACTGACACCTACTGTTCAATCGATAGAACAAGCCCTAGCAGCTAAAGTTGAAGTAAAAGATGAATGGATCATTGACTCAGGATGCTCACATCATATGATAGGAGACAAAGGTAAATTCTTGAGCTTTCAAGAATACAATGGAGGTTTAGTAAGATTTGGAGATGACAAAGCCTGTTCAATCAAAGGTAAGGGTACAATATCTCTTGATGGTAAGCATAACACTAACAATGTTTACTATGCTGAAGGATTAAAGCATAATCTTTTAAGTGTTGGTCAATTAGTTGAGAAAGGATTTCAGTTACAATTTAAAAATGGAAAATTCAAAATCATGAATAGAACTGGTTTGGAAATTGCAACCAGTAATCAGACTAGAGGTAATATCTTTCATTTGAATAACAGTGAAAAGATATGCTTGATTGCACATATATATGAAAGTTGGTTATGGCATAAGAGACTCTGTCATGTAAGCTTTGATTACATGGTAAAGATCAGTACTACTAAGGTAGTTAGAGATCTACCTAAAATTATCAAACCTCATAATACAATATGTAAGGAATGTCAATTTGGAAAACAAGTTAGAGTTAATTTCAAAAGTATTCTAGAAAAATCCAATAATGCTCTTGATTTGATTCACACTGATTTATGTGGTCTAGCTAGAACTAAAAGCTTACAAGGTGATAGATATTTCATGCTAATCATTGATGACTATTCTAGAATGTGTTGGGTTACTTTTCTTAGAGAAAAATCAGAAGCACTTGGAAAGTTCAAACTATTCAAAGCAATGGTTGAAAATGAAACCGGTAAGAAAATCAAATGCTTAAGATCAGATCAAGGAGGAGAATTCACATCTAAGGACTTTAATACATTCTGTGAAGTGAATGGAATCAGAAGACAACTATCAACACCTCGAACACCACAACAAAATGGAGTTGTTGAAAGGAAAAACAAAACTATCTTGGATGCAGTAAGAAGTATGTTATTAGAAGCAAATTTACCACATGTGTATTGGAGAGAAGCAGTCAACACAATGATCTATACATTCAACAAAGTTCACATCAAAGGTGAAATCGGTAAGACCCCTCATGAACTATGGTTTGGTAATACTTCTACCCTTAAATATTTCAAAATTTTTGGAAGTAAATGTTATATTAGAAGAGATGAGTATATTGGCAAATTTGATCCTAGAAGTGATGAAGGAATATTTCTTGGTTATTCATCTAAGAGCAAGGCATATAGATGTTTTAACAAGAGATTGCAGAAAATTGTTGAGAGTACAAATGTAAAAATTGATGAACAATTCAGAGGAACTTCAAGGTATATAGACTCTGAACCGGCAACAAAAATTGTGACAAATGAACCTACACCAAAGCCACCGGTACAGAATGAAGATCCAGTTACCCTGGTACCATCTGAGGATTCCACAATAATTGAAGAACAACAACAAACAAAGACACCCCGGTATGTAAGATTGAATCATTCTGAAGATTAGATAATTGGAAATAAATTTAAAGGAGTTATGACAAGAGGAAGATTGGCAAATGAAGAGGTATGTCTTATTTCTCAAATAGAACCATCATCTGTTAATGAGGCATGTGAAGATAAATTTTGGATTAAAGCTATGGAAGAAGAATTAGAACAAATTGAGAAAAATAACACTTGGACATTAGTTCCCCAACCTAAAGATAAAAATGTAATTGGAACCAAATGGGTATTCAGAAACAAACTTAATGAAGATGGTAAAGTTGTCAGAAATAAAGCAAGACTACTATGTAAGGGATATTCTCAGAAAGAAGGAGTTGATTACAATGAAACCTTTGCACCAGTAGCTAGAATTGAGGCAGTTAGATTATTCTTGGCTTTTGCAGCACACAAGAACTACAAAGTTTATCAAATGGATATTAAATGCGCATTTCTGAATGGAGATCTTGAAGAGGAAGTATACATTGAATGACTTGATGAATTTTCTTTGATAGATGAAAATGATATGGTTTGCAGGTTAAGGAAAGCTTTGTATGGATTAAAACAAGCTCCAAGAGCTTGGTATGCAAGATTGGATAAGTATCTTCTAAAGATTGGTTTTACTAAAGGAAATGCAGACAACAATTTATATTACAAAATAACTAATGATGACATATTGATTATAGAAGTATTCGTTGATGATATAATCTTTGGAGGAGAAGATGGATTATGTAAAGAATTTTCTATTAAAATGCAGCAAGAATTTGAAATGTCTATGATTGGAGAAATAAAATTCTTTTTAGGATTGCAGATTTCACAGATTGATAAAGGTATATTCTTGAATCAATCCAAATACTTGAAAGAGTTACTAAAGAAAGCTGGGATGGAGAACTCTAAACTGGTAAGCATGCCTATGACTACAAATGACAAATTATCTCAAAGGGATGAATCTACACCTATTAATCCAACTAGATACAAATCTATGATAGGAGGTCTATTGTATTTAACACAAACGAGACCTGATATTATGAATGCAGTATGTATTGTTTCTAGATTTCAAAGTAATCCTAGAGAAAATCATGAATCAGCAGTAAAAAGGATTTTTCGGTATTTACAAGGCACTATAAATTTTGGATTATGGTATCCTAGAGATGAAAACTTTGAATTATGTGCATACATAGATGCAAATTGGGCAGGAGATGTGGATGATAGAAAAAGCACCACCGACGGAGCATTCTTTCTTGGAAACAGACTAGTTTCTTGGTTGAGTAAGAAACAAAGTTGTACATCTTTATCAATAGTAGAATTAGAATATGTTTCAACAACAACTAACTGTACACAGGTACTATGGCTTAAGCAAATGTTGAAAGACATAATGTTAGGAAACTCACAGATACTGAGAGGGGGGGGTGAATCAGTATCTAACTCGTAATTAGAATTTCTTAGCTTAAAACATGCAGAACATATTATAGCAGTGTATCAGTATGCAAGAAATAATGAAATAAACAGAATAAAAAACATCCACATGAAAAGCACATCATAACACAAGGATTTAATGAGGAAACCCGGTGTGGGAAAAACCTTGGTGGGATTTGTGACCCACAATATCCACTTACTGGCCAATAAGAGAATATTACTTACAAAAGGGGGCCTGTACATGCAGGAAGGCCAACTGTCTAGAGCTCACTGCTCAATGGGAAGTCTCACTGACTTACAATGTGGATTATACAAATCCAATATCTTGTACTGCTTTATAATAACATCTATAATGCTTGATCCAGTACTTGTTTCTACTCTGTTCTTTACATAAAATCTTTAACCTATATTTCGCATAGTAGGTCTGCCTAATATCTTCCTTTTTCGCTTACTTCACTTACTTACAAAAGGTCTACAATAATCTCTTTTATATATAAAAGTCATTTTACAACTTGCCAAGTTGGCTTACAAGGTTTTTACAATAATAAACAAAATGTAATATAACAAAAATCCTGTCGGCCTCTGTGCCGGTATGCTTCCTTTCTCTGTGCCAGTGTAGAGTGTGATCTGTTGATGCCGGTGAACTATCTTGCCGGTGTAATGCCTTGTCGGTGCCATAGGATTGTAAGGTTGCCATCAATGACAAAACCTTCAATCACATACAATGTCTCATTGGAGTGTGCATATGCCAACAATCTCCCCCTTTGGCATTGATGGCAACACTCATGAGAAATTTCAATAGTGTATCAAAAAATGTAAAGTCCAAAAATATTACAAAAAAATGTGTGCTCCCCCTGAGCATAATATTCATGTGATATTGAATTTTCTCATACCACTACTCCCCCTTTGGCATCAATGACAAAGGTTGTCAAGATGTCAGTAGAGTTTGTAGTTTCAACCTTGTAACTGGGTAGTTACAATTTGAAATAGATCCGCCAAAATCAAGTTTATACTTTCCATAAACTTTTTACTGTCTCTTATTGCTGTCTTTGTTCTTTTAACTGTACCGGTGAGATACTACAAATGCTCTGCCGGTGTTTTCTGTCCCTATATTAGTGCCTCAGATATTTCCTTCCGCAATGATGCTAGATAGTCCAATCTTGGACTCAGTTTTAATCTCTGATGCTTTGCGTTATTCACTATTCTCTCCTTTTCTCTTTCTAATTTAAGTAACTCTTCCTCAAAATTTGTTATCCTTTGCTAAAAAATTGATAATGTATCAGGCGAGTTAACAAAATTATCAACAAGTTTATTGATTTCATCCTGTACCTTGCTTATTTTCTTATCTATGTCTACAGTCAAAAAAATTGTCTTACAGGTGTCTTTGTACAAAGTTTTGTACTCTTTCAATAAGTTACACAGTTCTGGTAGAAGTGTGTCAAAATCCCTATTACACTTCTTTACTTGATCTTCAAAGAATTTTTGCTTTTCAATTTCTACTTTGTCCTTCAATGTCTCTTCCTTTATTTTCTCAATGTTCTCTATGATATATTTACACAAAGTATCAAGTTGTCCTAAAGAATCTTTATTGTCTATATTACTGTTAGGAGCAATTACCTTCAAAATTGTGATTGTGTCATCTATAGCTTTGTAAGCCTATGAACTACAATCTGTTATCCTTTTGATTGAATCCAAAAGTACTTCAGTTACATTTGTTGGTTTGTGGCCTGCTGAGAAGGAACCAACATTCTAAATTCCGCCGGTGGAAGAAGTAACCAAGCTTGTTGTGACCTTTGGTAGGTCTGTTTGTGTTTGCATTTCTTTAAGCAATGGTTTGTGTACTTCTCCAGTTGCCGATGGCACTGTTTCCTCATGAACCTGTTCTTGTTTCTATTTTGGAGCCTGTTCCTATTGCTGTTGCTTTTCTTGTTGCACTGTTTCAGTCTGAGCTTCTGCCTGTTGTTCGTTGCCATCTGCCAGTTTCTCCCGTGTTTTAACAGTTTTCTCAGCTACTGGTGGCTCACTAGCCATTTCAGTCTTACGAGTTGTATCTTTGTCTACCACAATGTTGATCTTTTGTGTATCAACATCTACTATGTATAAGACTTCAGGATTAGAATTGACATCCTCTACTTCCATACTTTCAACTGCCGGTTCATCTTCTATAGTTGCTGTTATCGGTGATGTAAAAGAAGGTGGGGATAAGTTGTCTTTTACTTTAATACTCGAAGGTCCACCAACCTTTCCTTTTCCCTTGTCTCTTTCTTTCTGACATACCTTTATTGGTTTGGGGTTCCGGTATTCTTCCTATTTTTCTTTTTCAACTAGGAATATATCCCATGCATTTTCTATTTCTTCAGTCACCTCATTGACTCTTCCAACCATTAATGCAATGTGCCGGTGTGCAGTAGAGAATACTGACCGGTTGGCTTCAACAATTAAATCATCAATTTCTTTAGGTGAGTTCACTGGGTACACAACAAGTAGCTTTTCTATCTTGATTTTCTTGTCAAATTCTATTACTGCTTGTCTCCTTACTTCCAGTCTTTTGAACAGTTCATCTGGTACTTCATGTACAACTTCCATCAAAAATTTCTTATACATGTCCATATGCAATATAACACTATTTTCTACTTGTTCTTTTTCATCTGCTGTCAGAGTATCATATAGTTTCTCTATATTCTTTAGTTTCCCTTCCTCTGTAATTTCATTCAATAGTATATCAAGAGGAGCCAGGTTTCGTTTTGTTCTCTTCTTCTTCTTGGGTGTCAATTTCTTCTTTGGTGTATTCTTAACCAGTGATCTTATTGCTTGTTGTTTCTGTCTTTTCCTCCTAGGTGAGGGTGTGGTTATCGGTGAGGGATCTCTTTTCCTTACAACTCTTTTGAAAGCTGCAGACATGTCACTCTCTGAAGAAGTGCCTACCGGTGATAGATGAGTCTCAGGCTGTAGAGTTCCTAGCTCATCCTCAGTGATAACGGTTTGTTTTAACACATCTTCTTTAATAGCCTTTGCCTGTCTAGAGCCTCTTCTCACAACTGCCTCAACCTTCTTCACTCTCTTCTTAGATTGTATTTGTTTTTCTATAGTCTCAGCACTACCAAATACTTCTTCCTTTGGTTCGTTTGGTGGTTCCTGAAGTGCTTTAGCATAAGTCTCAATTATATGATCATTTGTCTCGTAGCCCATCTCTGTTACCCAGATTGTTCTTGGGATGACTTCTTCCATCTAGATTTCATCCTTTTTGATTACAAAACATATTTCATCCTTATATTTGTCAACAATCTTTTGTGATAATCTGATTCTCTTCTTCATGTTGGCCTTAAATGCTTGAAAGAAATCATGGATATTGTTTTCCTTATCTTATCCCATATTGTTGAATAATTTTGTTAGTTGTTTACCTACCGGTATATCAAATCCAAGTTCTTTGTAACCTATACTGGGAACTTGTTTGGTTATATGTAGCATCAAACATACTAGCAGATTTCCAAACCTAAAAGTTCCTTTCTTATCCTTCTTAATCTTGCCTAGATTGTCAATTAACTCATCCTTCAACCACTCACATATATCAATTTTTGCATTGTCTGTAACCATATCATAAGCACTCTTAATGCATAAACTTGAAACTAAGTTGAGTCTATTTGCATGAGTAGCTTTATACCCTAAAATCATGCCAACAAATCTCACATTTATATTTGTTACATCATTTACCCTTAAGGACCTTCTGTCGGATGTTGTACCAGTTAGGTTCATAACTAGGTCATTGAAGACCTTTTTAGTCTTGTCTGGCCTTTTACTGATGGTCGGTAACCCTGTGACAACTTTCACATCTTCCTTGGTGATTTTGTGAATTGCATCTAACCAGAAAAATTCAATATGTACCCTGCTTAAGACTATCTTGATCACATCCTTGGGAAATTCAGGAATGCAAAGGATTTCAGTAAATCCTAGGGTTTCAATGATTTTATGTTCCGGTTTCACATTTCCAGAATTATCGCATATGATAGTTTTATACATAGTTTTGATCTCTTCATCTTCCAATTCCTCTATGTTGTAGTGAATGTAAATTCTGGGGTTTTCAACAGAAACAACTCCTTTTGGTATTTGTGAGAAAGCACCTACATTGTCATCTTTCTTTGCTATTTCGGGAACTAGTTGAAATACAGGCCTAGGGCATTTTATGACCTCGACTACAGTAGGGTTTTCTATATATTCAAGTGCAAAGGTGGATGCCATGATGATAAGTACCTTTTTCTGCCTTTGGATGGATTGATTGCTTGAAGTGCTTCGCCTCTTTGCTCAAAATCCCTTAGCTCTACAAATTTCGTGCTCTACGAATGTTTGAAATCATGATGAAATGAAATGGAGCCAAAACCACAAATTTATAGTGTTAATTTGCCATCTACCACATTAAATGCATGCCGGTTAAGTATTCACTTAACATTGTCTGCCGGTAATGAAGTAATTTCCAACTTCTCATCTCTAACCGAGGGAATAATAGCATGTGTCATTAGATCACCAAACCCTCAAGGAAACTTTCTTCAATTCGATGAAGAACTTCCTGCCGGTGGAGCATCACTCTGTCCTGCGGGTGAAGCATCACTCTGTCTTGCCGGTGAAGCATTGACTGGTTCTACCGGTGGAGGAGTATTCCCAATATTTAGATTAGCTTTTCTAATCCATTGTTTTGAGAATTCTTTCTTAACCTCTTCAACTTTTTCTTTACCTTTCAAGGTAGAACTTTTGTTGTCTGTCGATGATCCTTTACTTCTACAGAATTTTGCAGTATGCCCAATCTTGTTACATGCATAACAAGTCACATTATTCTTCTGAATAGCTTTCCCATAACCTATGTTAGTTTGTGTTCTGCATTGATTAGATAAATGTCCAAATCTTCCACAAACATAACATCTCACATTCATTCTGCAATTTTCAGAATTGTGACCAACTTTGTTGCATTTAGAACATTGACCGGTGGGTGTGTTGATGTTTTGATAATTTCTAGATCTACATTCATTTTCTCTATGACCATACTTATTATAGTTAAATCATTTTCCATTGAATTTATAAGCATTAGGTTGCCTTATCGGTTTGTTGTGATCCTGTGTGTTTGCAGTACCGGAGCTTTCACCAACTTCAAAGCTAATTCCAGAAGTGTCACCTTTAGGTTTTTGATTCTTCAGTAAGTTACCAAGTTCCTCTGAGCTTTTCTTGATTTTTTCTTGATGTTGATTTGTAGTTTCTAGTTCTCTTTCTAAGACTTCTTTCTATCTCATCAGTTCATTGGAGTCATTTTGAGTGTGCATCAGATTTGTCTTTAATAGATCATTTTCATAGCTAAGTCTTGTGTTCTCATTTGCTGCATCACTTAGTCTTCTGGTCAATTCTTCTTCATTCTTCTTCCTCTCTTCAATCTCTTTACAAAATCTCATAGTCATATCCTACATCTCATTCTTTTTAGTTATGTTCTCCAGTTATAGCTTACTTAACATATCATTAAGTGATTCCTTTTCATCATTCTCATTTTGCATCTTTTCACAAAGTTCTCTTCTCTTATTTCTCGCAATAGTAATATTCTCTTGAAGTGCCTAAATGATATTCTGAGCTGCTTTTAGATCATCTTCTAGTTTGATATTTTTCAATTTTTCTGTATCATAGTCTAAGAGAGCTGCTTCAAGTTGCTTCATCAGATTTTCCATCTTTATCGGTGTCAAGATCTTCCTCAAGCTGTTAGGCTTATGAAAATAGAGGACCAGGCTCTGATACCAATTGTTAGGAAACTCACAGATACTGAGAAGGGGGGGGTGAATCAGTATCTAACCGGGAATTAGAATTTCTAAGCTTAAAACATGCATAACATATTATAACAGTGTACCGGTATGCAAGAAATAATAAAATAAACAAAATTAAAAACATCCACATGAAAAACACACCATAACACAAGGATTTAATGAGGAAACCCGGTGTGGGAAAAACCTCGGTTGGATTTGTGACCCACAATATCCACTTACTGGCCAATAAGAGAATATTACTTACAAAAGGGGGCCTGCACATGCAAGAAGGCCAACTACCTAGAGCTCACTGCTCATTGGGAAGTCTCACTGACTTACAATGTGGATTATACAAATCCAATATCTTGTACTGCTTTATAATAGCATCTATAATGCCTGATCCAGTACCGATTTCTGCTATGTTCTTTACATAAAACCTTTAACCTATATTTCGCATAGTAGGTCTGCCTAATATCTTCCTTTTTCGCTTACTTCACTTACTTACAAAATGTCTACAATGATCTCTTTTATATATAAGAGTCATTTTACAACTTGCCAAGTTGGCTTACAAGGTTTTTACAATAATAAACAAAATGTAATATAACAAAAATCCTGTCGGCCTTTGTGTCGGTGTAGAGTGTGATCTGTTGATACCGGTGAACTATCTTGCTGGTGTAATGCCTTGCCGGTGTAATGCCTTGCAGGTGCCATAGGATTGTAAGGTTGCCATCAATGACAAAACCTTCAATCACATACAATGTCTCATTGGAGTGTGCATATGCCAACACATAAAGGTAAAATGTAAGGAACCTATTACCATATATTGTGATAACACTGCAGCAATTGATATATCTAAGAATCCAGTACTACATTCTAAAACAAAACATGTTTCTATCATATTGAATTTTCTAAGGGAAAAAGTTGAAGAAAAAGAGATAAAACTGGTTTATGTGACCACTAAAGAACAACTTGCAGATATTTTCACAAAACCTTTTCCTAAGGAGACTTTTGAATATCTCAAAGATCAGCTTGGGGTCATACCACCACTGGTAGAGACTTAGACAGTTGATGATTGTCCTCAACCGACAGAATTAAAAGACAAATCTTTTACTCCGGTCTTTGATGAGGAAGCTACTTCTCAGGGGGAGTAGTTGGTATACTGAATTGATTGGTATTTTGCATATGAAATTGGTTTTATTATAACTTTGGCATTTGATGTCAAAGGGGGAGAGATATATGGAAAAACACATTATCTTTTGGAGAGATTGGTATGGAAACTTTGGATAACACATGTCGCTCCCAGGGGGAGAGATTGTTGTTTAGGAGAGACTATTACTCTCTGTATTCTGGTTATGATCTTTTTGGAGATTGTTGGTTTTTGGCATTTTTGTTTTGGCACTTTGATGGTTTTTCCATCTTGTGTTGCCATCAATGCCAAAGGGGGAGATTGTTGGTATTTTGGTATAGTTTTGTCATTGATGTCAACACCTACTAAAACACTAGCACTTTGGAGATCCAACAACATTCACCGGCAAGCAAGTAACTATTACATAGTTACTGGTATATATGGTTCACCGACAGGATATAATGATCACCAGCATTTGAAATGATATGGAAGGCACTTGGTAATATCAAAGACATCATGTGGAAATCTTATCTTAATGAATTAATCATTGGTATATTCATATTTGCATATTTGCTTTTACCGGCAAATAGGTCCAGGGTTACCTAGGGTTACACCCGCAGGTTTATCTTTTCCAGATCAGCATGGCACGCTATGGAAATGATTAATTATTGTTGTAAATGCATTAAGCTGACGTGTTCAATCGGTTATTGCGTCAGATATTATATTATTTGTAGAATGTTTTATTGTAATATCTTGTAGAGCCGACCTACTAAAATTGGTCTTAGGTTATGGTATAAAGGTAAGATCTTATTTGTAAGATCAAGTGGTGGAATGCGAAAAAGAATTGTGTGAAGGTATATGCGAGATTAAGCAGTGCAATACATGCAGACATCATTTGAAGGTGAAGTTAGGTTTTTGTGAAAGCATATCAGCATTACATCGGTACTGAATCTAGCATATGAAGATGCTATTTTGTGCAGTACATTCTTATTGGATTTAACCATCCAACTGTAGTCAGTGTGACTCCCATTTTGTGATTGAGTAGAGAGCTCTAGGCTGTTGGCCTTTTTGCATGTGCAGACCCCATTTATGTACACTTAGTATTTGCAGTAGTATCATCTGATTGTGGGTAAGGTTTCCCACCGTGGTTTTTCCTCTTATAGGGTTTCCACGTACAAATATTGGTGTCATGTGTTGTGGATGACTTTGTGTTTATGTTTCATGCATTAATCTTTACCAGTATAACAATTAACTGTTAAAACTGTCTACCGACATACTTAATTGGTTTATCGGTATTAAGCATTAAGCTGGTTAAGTTGTTTTTTGTTTGAATTTAATAGACAACTGATTCACCCCCCTCCCCCTCTCAGTTGTCTCCGGGACCTAACAGATAATGTTGTCCTGACTGACATAAGTATAATTTACCTTGGCACCTCCTTTGGTCTTTGAAGAATCACCTTGTTCGTAAATAGGCAAAGGGTCTTTAAATACTTTATGGTTTGCATTAGTTGGATGATTCCCAACAACGACTTTACCAGCGTCTATGAGATCTTGAATCTCATGTTTTAGCTTCATGCAATTGTTTATGTTATGACCTTTATTCTGATGGAAGTCACAGTATTCATTTTCTCTCCACCATCTTGGTTTGACTTCTGGATCATATGGTCTGGAGTTATCTGGTAATGTTATCAAGTTGTTTGCCAATAGAGTTTTGAAAGCAGATTCATATGATTCTTCGAGAGGAGTAAAATCATGCTTAGGTTTGGAAAGCCAAGGCTTTTCTTTGAACCATTCCTTTGTTTTCTTTGGTGGATTTTCTGCTGCAACCTCAATGGCTTTAAGTGCTTGTGTACCACTAGCCAAGTTGAATATTGTGGATTTTGAGTTGGCTTTGACAATGTCTACTACTCCATCATTAACAACATTCTTGTTATTGTCTTTGCCAAACTTCCAATACTTGTTCTTATCTTTAGAGCTAGATCCTGGTTGTGTTTCTTTCTAAGGTGTGATATCCCCCTTGTTTATGAGCACATCTTCCATTCAAATGGCATTATCTACCATTTTGTTAAATGATGGGTGTACTTGCATTTGTATACTATATTTCAGCTCGGGGACCAAGTTATTGACAAATATATCCATTTTCTTAGAGTCTGGAATAGGTCGAGAATACCTAGAAAACATCTTTCTCTAGCATTGGAGGAAAGTAAGAAGAGGCTCTCCTATTTTTTGTTTAGTATTGTAAAGCTCGATCATAGTCACAAGATGTCGAATGTTGTATGAGTAATATTGTAAAAATAGTTGGATTAGTTCTTCAAATGTTTTTATTCCTTTGGGTAGACTTGAGAACCATTCCATTTCTTGACCTCCTAAACTCCTTGGGAAAAGGCGCATGAGGTACGTTTGATCGTGCATTGACTCCATACAGGCGGCACAAAACTCTCTGACATGATCTTGAAGATCTGAGGTACCATCATATTTGTCAAATTTTGGGATCTCCACTCATGAAGGAAATGGAGGCATGTATAGATTCTTGTCAAATGGAAAGGGACATATTGTTTCCAGAGAATATTGTTTTGGGGACGTCCTTATTCTTTAGTTCTGTGACCTCCATTCGTAAGGCTAGTAATTGTTTGTGTACCATGAGTATAGATGATTCTTTCTTTTTAGTAACAAGCGTCTGAACATCATATCTAGTAGGAAGTTTAGCACCTTGTTTTTCTAGTTCTAAGAAATAGTCTTCCTTCTCTCGGGTCATGATAGATTTCATCATTTTTCTAAAGTCTTTGTCCTTTTGACAGTCAAGGATTTCTTTTTTTTGTGGTTTAGTGTCTTCGTTAGCCTCACTTGATGATGAGGAATCATTATCATTTTCAGGAATGTTATTATCGTCCTTGTTTCCGTCATTGTGTTTCATCTCATATATGGTGGGAGAATTAGGCTCATCAAAAATTGGTTCGCCTAATGATGACGGTATGTCAGTGAGTGGATCCTTTTTCATAAAATAGATTGTCGGTTTATGAAAAGGGTATTCCTTTGCCTTTGGCTTCTTTCTTATGAGAACTCCTGGTTTGTGTAGGCATTTTTATGGATTAGTGCGACCTAAAGCTATTTGTGATGCAGAGGTCAAGATCAATTCAGAGCTAGTTGTTCAATTAATTTATTGTTTGGGAGAAACAACTGAGATTCAGTCTGGTTTCAGGAATGATCTATCTTGTATAAGACGTTTATCTAAGTTGATTCTAAGTGTAGTGTAAGATTCAGTCTGGTTTTAGGAACGATCTATCCTGTATAAGACGTTATCTAAGTGACTAAAATTTGATAGGTAGTTGATTGAACTAGCTGAAAGATGATCGACCAAATCATGCAACGCAAATGGAAGAGGTACACTCTCTTGATCTGTTTATGCTCAGGAAAATTGATAACTAGTATTATGTTCGCTGTAAGCTATTTTTAGGCAAGTTTGACTGTTCTGTTCTGACAAAACCAGAGACTCGTACGACAAGATTTTCTATACCAGACGATAATTTAGCAGTTATAGGACGACAAAAGTTTTGTTTCATATGACAGATGGGTATGTACAGGATGACAAAAGACTCAAAGCAGTTCTGTTTCGTACGACACAGGATACAGAACCAGACGACAGATTAAAATGACTCGTACGACACAGGATTAGGTCTAGGACAACAAACCAGAAGACTTGTACGACACAGGATCAGGTGCAACATGATAAATTATCAGACTCGTACAACTGTTCAGAGTGCAGAGACTTAAAATTCTAAGTTTTTTTTTGGATTGCTGAGTATGACCACTGAGTATGACCAATTCTGAAATGGACTGATTTTTGACCAGGATACAAAATTTTGACTTAAGATGGACAAGTTTTTGACACGGACAGAGTTTCGACTTAAGATGGACAAGTTTCTGATACAGACAGAGTTTTGACTTAGGATGGACTAGTTTCTGACACAGACAAAGTTTCGACTTAAGATGGACTAGTTTTTGACACAGACATAGTTTCAAATCACTGAGTTGTTTCTTGTCTTCTCTAATTTTTGGTATTTCAGTTTTTGTCTCAGGGATGAAAACACAGAAAACAAGTAGTATGTATAGTGACTCCAATCACAACATGCAAACCCTAAGGAATTTGGTGAGGAAAGAAAACCTTTTCTTGTAGACTCGGGTACACACCTAATAGATAATTAGAATATGGCTGCTGAGTCTCACGCAATGGATTCTCAACGCCGTATTATCCGACTCCAAACGCTAATGGGGGCACGAAATGACAAGTATCTTGGGAGAGTTACTATCTCTCTTGCATAAAGATTATCCCCCTTTCGGAGATGAACCAGGTAGCTTCTAATTTTAATTGGAACTATTCAGGGATCCATTCAGCGTGTCGAGGTATAAATTCAATTAAGAGGTCTCCCAGCCTTGGAAACCAAGGTTTAATATACCCGAAGGTATGGAGGAGAGCTATTCCCGAGCACTGCCATTGACTTGATTTTTATCAAATCACATTTATTTTATAGTGGGTTGGAGTACTTGGCGTTTATCCATTCCCACTTAGGTCATTCCCCTCACACTAGCCGTAACAACTTTAAGAGTTTTTCAACCCCTCGGGAGGGTAGGCCTGCTAAAGATGTACAAATCTCAAACAAAGAAAAAGCCTCAAGGGTCTGGATTTCTGATTGTCTAGAAAAAGACAAGAGCATACTCTCCTACCTCTCAGAATCTTCTAAAAACACAGAATACAGATTTGTTCTTTAACTAGATAGCAAGTTAGGTTCCTAAAAAATAAATTTAAAGAATACACGATCTTTAGTCAATTCTCCTTAGGCAACCTGCAAAGACAACAAATCAGTAGTCATATTGTCTTTGTGCAACAAGCATATTCTTTGACAAGCATTCTGCAAAATCTGATTAGGCTGTGAAAAATTATGAGATAGACAGACAAACAGTCAGGGTCAATCATCAGAATAATAAAAAAATCATGAAAATTTGCCTCTTTTTTTTTTTTTAAATTTTTTTACCAGAAAATACAGAGTCGTACCATAGTATGAAAACTCGTACGATACAGGATCCCAACTTGTACGAGACAGGATTCTAGTTCGTATGAAACCTGCAGTTTGTCGTTTCAGCCTGTGGTAATTGTCGTACGAGATGTACAGACGAAAAATAAAAAAATCTGAAATCTAGAAAATAACAAAAAAAAAACAAGCAGTCAGTCTTGGAGGTCAAAAAATGTAGTCTTCTGCCCCATGGTGGGTGCCAGATATGTGTGTGTGTGTGTGAAAAAGTGGTTTGTAAGCTGCAAGCACAACACTTCAATTAAGTTATTATATGCATGGTTAATAATCAATAATCAATAAGTAAAAAACCATAACAAAGCAACTAATTGCCTTCTAAAAGATGTGAGTATAAGATTGCTCTCAGATTGTTATAAGTAATACCAGTGACTAGACTACACCAAGACGAAGGATTTAATCTATATGATATTTAACTATATGGATGCAAAATGGATGAATAATTCAAGCAAATAATCAATTCAAGCAATAATGGATGTAAAATGGATGCAAGCAATCTAAAAAAGCACAATAATCTTCAATGACTCCAGAGCGAAATTAGCGTGATAATAATCTCCAAGCGTGTTCTCAAAAATCTCTGGGGTAAATTGGAATGAGAGCTGAAGACTGAATTTATAGAGAATCACAAAAGAGAAAAGCTCAATTTAGGATTAATTGAAAATAATTGAGAAATCAGGTTAAGTTAACCTTGAGATAGATTCCAATTATAGTTAAATTGAAATGCATTCAAATTAGAAGTCCAAGTTGCATTAGAAATAATAATAAATTAATTCCATGCATTTGTGATAAAAATATATAATTCTTTTATTTATTCAAGAAAAGAGTCTTTTCAATGCAACTGAACTTCTTTTTCTGAAAAGCTTTGAGTTTCAATTTTAGAGAATAATTCAATAATTCAATTAAATTGCTTTTCTTATTTCAAGTTCTAAATTTAGAAAAAGAAATAATATCTCAAGTTTGATTTCTCTTTCAATTCAATTCTTTTTGTTTAATTTCAATTCAACTCTTTCTTTGTAATTGATTCCTCTTTTGTAATAAATTAATTCCTTTTGCATGATTAAATGACAATTTTATTAATTAATTAAATATGCAAGGATATTTAATAAATTAAAATGGGATAATTGATCAAAATGATATTCTTGGAAATGATTCAATTAATTAAATGAATATTTAATTAATATTGAGTAATTGATTTGCCATGTGATATTTGATAATTAAAGAATTAATATTATGCTCAAGGTTGATTTAATTGCCTTTGGTTAGGACCTTGGTGATGTTGTCGAGATTAGGGGCCCATGCTTTAGATGACCATTTTTAGGGTATTACACATATCGCTTTGGGTCTTCATACCGCTTGAGATCGGTAAACACTTTCTGCAAAACACCGATATTCTAAAGACTATAATACATAATACCGGTTGGAACAAATACCGGTTGAGCATAACTCATACATACAAAAAGTGATATCAAAGCAAGTGTGTGTCCATCAATGACAATGACAACATCATCAAAATGCCAACAATCTCCCCCTTTGGTATTGATGGCAACACGTACGAAAATTTTGACATCTAAGTGTTTTACAACAAAAATATGCCATAATCAAAATTACTCCCCCTAAGCATATACACTATCCCTTTTTGCAAATAATAAAATGTATACTACTCCCTTAAAGAAATAACATGAAAGTATACATAACATTCACCAAAATTTTATATACTACTCCCCCTTTGCCAACAATGAAAAAGTACTGCAGAATAACCCCTGTTTCTCATTATCATTAAAAATAAATAAGTGTTTATGACAATAATGAGTGAAACTTGTCAAAAATTGATTTAAAATCCTGCATAAAAGTCTTCATGGATAAAGACCATGACTCAAGTAATGAGGTAGCCACCTCACTTTCCGTCTGCATCTGTGATACATGTTCTTCCATGACATCAATTGTGTTCATATTTTGAGTGGCTATTAATGCTTCCAGATTAAGAAAGCATTTATGAAGAATTTGTAGTCTGGGTAATAAAACCAGTTGAAGCTCCTGCAAATCTCTTGCCCAGTTGCTAATCTCCACTTCTATTCTGGCAGACTGGAGCTGAAACCGATGCGCAATTTGCCCATATGTAGTAAAAGAATCATAGGGTGTCTTAAAGGTTCTTATGTATGCCGACAAATCATATTGCAGTTTATCCTTTTGTGCGAGCACATCATCACAAAATAGATGGGGTTGGCTGATTTTGCTTAACAATAGCTTGCCCTCATCCATAACATCTCTTATGTTCTTTTGTTGTTTCAGAAGTTTAGACGAGAGCTCGTTTAGTTTCTTCACTAAGGCAGTGTTTAGTGCCTTTTAATGCTTCTTCAGTGCTTTAGCTTCAACAATTTCTTCCAGGCATTGTACCTGGTCCTCTACAATTGTACATAAAAGTTTTAGTTGGACCAAAGAGGAATCGGTACTGGGGAGGTTAGTATCAGGAATCAAATTGGTAAGAGTGTCAACTGCAATTTGAATAACATCTTGCTCCTTTTTCCTCCTTAATGCTTCCAGTTGCTCTTGTGCAAGCTTAATGCTTTGGAGTAGCTCTGATTCATTTTCAGATTGGAGGTCAATAGGACTGGTGATGTTAGCCAGTTTGGCTTGACCACCGGTTGCCTTTAGGGTCTCCACTTGTGTGCTCTTTGCCACTTCCTTCTTCTCTTCGGCTCTTTGCTTTTCCTCTTCTGCCTTCTTTTGCTCCTCTTCTTCTTTCTTTTTCTTCTCTTCTTCCTTCTTCCTTTCTTCTTCCTTCCACTTCTCCTCATTTTGTTTCCTCTTCTCCTCTTCTTTCTTTTTCTCTTCTTCTTTCTTTTTCTCTTCCTCTTTCTTATTTTCCTCTTCCTTCTTCTTTTCTTCTTCTTTCCTCTTTTCCTCTTCTTTTCTCTTCTCTTCTGCATGTTTCCTCTTCTCTTCCTCTTGTTTCCTCTTCTCTTCCTCTTTCTCTTTGTCATATTTCTCCTTCTCCTATTTCTCCTTGTATGTATCCAGAGTGATATCATCACCATCCAGTGCATCCACATCAATAGTGTCCACCTATTCTGTAGCTTGTCCTTCCTCATCATCAAATGCCTCAACCGGGTTTCCGGTTTCTAGTTCCAATTCAGCCTTTCTATTGGCTTCAGCTACTTGGTGCATTTTCAGAGTGGCTTTGGCATGGATGTGTGTATCTTTCACCACTTTCGAGACTTTACCTTCAAGTAACAAGAGCCTTCTTCTTCTCATGAAGAAGAGGCCTTTGTACCAGTTCACAATTTCAAAAAATTTGGAGTTAGAGCATCAGGAAAGTATTCTGCAAAAATCTTCTCTTTGATCTCCTGTTATTTCTCAATGACAATGTGCCATTTATTATCTAAAGAATTATATAAAGAATCAAGTGTCTCAGATCTAATGTCTGATGGTGACCGGTCACAAACACATAGATAATTGATAATTTCCCGCTCTACTTCTTCTCTCTCACTATCGCTAAAATCATCAAAGTATTCTTTCAAATCACTAAGCAATTTTCTTTTAATGTTCTTAATAGTCCTTTGACAATGTGTCATTAGCTTATAAGAAGACATATCAATATTTATCGGTGCTGATGAGGCAGGTTCATTGTCGGTTGTCTTTGCCTTCTTCCTTGTTTGCCTAGTCTTCTTAGGCTGCACTTTAGGTTCCATATCCTCAGAATCTGGTGAGTTTCTCTTGGTCTTCCACTTCCTTTCAAAAACTTTAGCGGGAGCAACTTCCAATTTCTTTTTGGCTGGTGACCACTTGGTCACTTTAGGGCTAGCTGAGGTAACCGGTGTTGATACCGATGGCACTACCTTTCCCTTCTTCACTGAAGGTTCTTCAACCGGTTTTATCCTTTCCAAGTAGGTGCCGGTTCTCCTCTTCTTTAGATCAAGAGGCGAGGCAAGTAGGGTAGAGGCATACCCATCTAGCATGTCATACATCACCTCATATCCCATGGGTTCAACTTTTTTTTTTCTGGGCTCCACCGCCTCCATTATGCACTCATCTACTCTGATGATAAAGCATATGTCCTCTTCATACTTCTTAACAATATCACCAGATATCCTCATCCGCTGGCTCATCTTCCACTTGAATTCATCAAAATATTTATTCAAGAATTCGAGATATCTGGTTCCTACCGCTTGAAGACTTTCTTTGATTTGTTTGGTAACTAGTTGGTCAACAGACCATTGAATATCACTGACTCCCAGAAAATACCCTTGAAAGTAGAAAAACAGACCTACCAAAAGTTGTCCAAATTTGAATCTTAGGGCACTGTCCTGTTTGATAGACTTTAGGTTTATTAACAATTGCTTCTACATACAAGTGCATAGATCAAATGATGCATCTTCCATGATCATTCTGTAGGTGACATTTACTGCAGCAGCAGAGACATAATTTATTCTGCTAACATAGAATGTCTGGTATCTGATCACCATGCAAGCATACTTGACCAAATCATCCTTGATGATGTTGACAGTCATTCCGCATTGGTTGCTCACAGAACCGGTGAGCTTAGTCATTTCAGTCTTGATGACTTTTCTCAGGGCTGGCACCTCACTAGTGTTGCAGAAATTGGTGATGGCATAAATGGCTTCAGGCATAATGTCATGTGTCCTTTTGAGATACATCTTGTTGCCATGCACTCTGCTCAGGATGATGCAGATGTGATCTTCCGTAAATTCTTCAAGAAAGTACACCACATTGTGAAGTTTCTTCCTCTTTGGGAGGCTGTATTCTGGTTTGATCTTTTTGTCATCCCCACAGAACATCCCTAGTTGGGAATGGATCACTAGAGATCCTAGGTCTTCCAATTTACAATCAATGTACCTTGAAATATCACCTTCCACTATAAATCCAACGGGTATCTGGGATAGGGCATTGTATTTTATCTTCCGTTGGATAAAATCCATTGAATCAACAGGTGCACTAGAACTGGAGTGCGATGCAAAAGCCATGATTAACTGATAAACAAGAATTTTGATAAAACCTTCAAAATTTTGAAATTTAGGGTTTCTTAATATAGTGCACACTTCACCACTTCGATTGTTTGAATACTGCTATGTTTTCTTCACTTGATAGGTTGCAAGTACCTCAGAATTCTTCTGCTAGATTTCAATTCACTCTGAATCGCAAGTCGAATCGCCTTTGGTCACTCTGCACTTGAAAATTTCTTCGCTCGCAAATTGATAAGTGAAAATGATGTTAAGAATCCCTTTTAAACAAATTCTTCACCTACCATAATAAATGCATCACCGTTAGGCCATAAACCCTAATTTTTCCTTTTACCGTTTCCGGTCTTCTGCCGATTGACAGGTAACACATACCGATTAAGGTCTTTTACCGATATAAACCAGGGGTTCAAAACATTTCACCGATCTGTTCCCCCTAAGATTTTTTGAAGCTCAGTTTGCCGGTTCAGAGACTTCTACACTAGGTGTAGAAACCGGTTCTTCCCGTGACAATTCTTCAAGTTTCTTCTTCCATGTTTTCTTCATATCCGCTTGAACAGTTTCAACATCAATATTTCCTTCCAGAGTGACCGGTAAGTCATCTGATAGGTTCTTTCTCATTCTGTAGGTTCTGGCAGGGTGTCCTAGTTTGTTGCAATGATAACATACCATTCCAGGTGTTCTCCATGGTCCATTGTTCATTCTACCATTCTTCCTCCTGCATGTTGCAGCAGTGTGACCACTACCATGGAAAATCAAATAGGTTGCTCTCCAATCGGTCGCCGCTTGATAGACACCACCACTTGACTGATGGTCATAGGCATTATACCGGTTTGGATTCCGATTCATAGAGGATTTAGGAAAAACTCCTTGAGTCCTTTGAGGATATCTCCCGATGTTGTGCATAACAGACCTGCATTCAAATGCTCTATGCCCAAACTTGTTGCATGCATAATAGTTACCATTGAATCTATTGGATCTAGGCTTATTATTTAGAAAATAAGTAAAATTATTGTAAACCTTATTTCTACACACATTAGCAGTATATCCTTCCTTGAGACAATTAAAGTAAACAGGTTTAAACTTTTGCTTACCTTTATCCTTTGGTGTCGGTTGCTTCTTTGATACTCCATCTTTTGTTCTAGATGTTTCACCTTCCTCATAATCAGAGAAACCAAGTCCATTAGTATTCTTTACCAGTTTTGTTGATTCAAGTTTTTGTTCTAGCTTAATAGTGCTCTTATTGAATTTGGCAAGTATTTCCTTTGACTCAATGAGTTCCTTGGAAATAGCAGCATCAGATTCTATCAAGGTTGCATTCTCAGAGATAACCATGTTTAGTTCACCTTGCATTTCTTCTTTTTCCACTTTACTCTCTTGGAGATGAGTGGTAAGTGCACTGATTTCTTGCTTGATCTTGGAGATCTCATGATCTTTGTCTTTTACCAGATCTTCAGCTTTCCTTCGGTTCTCAAGCTCTTGACACATTCCGATAGTCAGTCCTTCCAGTTCCCTTCTCAGGTTGGCATTAGATTCATTCATTTTTTCAACTTCTTCAACTAGGGCTTCCATGTCTGCTTCATCAAAAGAACTATTTTCAGTAAGCTCCATCAGTTTTTTAGCATGCTCTCTTCTTTTAGCCAGAGAAGCTTTATATTTGACCTTGAGTTCATCATAGGCTTTCTCAGTCTGAGTGAGTTGATGAGTAAGTTCCCTCACAACGTATTCCCCCATATCTCCTTCCAAGTGGTTGGACTTATAGAAAGGTTGGATTTGATACCAATTGATGAATACTAAGAGGGGGGGGGGGGTGAATTTGTATACCAAAAAATACTAAACTAAAACACTTAAATAGTTTAGCAGTCAACCGGTATATCATATTTACTAACAAACCGGTTAAGACAGATGCAAACCAAATAGAAAATAAAAATATTCACCCACAAGAGTACAATCACCATAACACAAGAGGTTTTGACATGGAAACCCAAATGGAAAAAACCACAGTGAGCTGAAACTCACAAGTAACTATCTGCAAAATAGTAACCAGACCGGTTAAGGTCATACAATGTTCTTCACCATAACAGATCCTGTTAGGAATCTAGATCTCTGTTAGGAGATAAGTCCTATTAAAGATTACCTTGTGAGAGGATTTCAGATCCACAGTTGTGAACCACCTTGTTAGAAGATTTACAAAGGCTTTGCCAGGCCTACTCGGTTAAGGGTTTCAGACTTATCGAAGATGTGAGTAATCAACAAGTGAGTGATCTAGATATTAGCACAGTATGCTTGGTTAGATCCTTGATAGCTCATTGTTAATGCACATTTAGCATTACTTCAGTCTTCAGTATCTCCACACTCCGTTTCTTCACACAGACCTAATCTTCTCTTCTGTGATCGCACATACAAAAACCTCATGCACTTCTAAAACCTTATCAACTTCTAAAACCCTAGACATGATGTCCTTATAGAGGAATATGATTTCATGTCGGTTCAATAGGATTACATTGCAAGTTCCTAGGTTTAGTGCATCTGGACACATTTGGTAACATGACACAAAATCACCGCCAAAGTGTCGGTGGAAGATAACTCATCACAGAAATACCAGTTGGTAACTCATCACAGAGTAATATCAGTTCATACATTTAATCGATTACTGGTTGTCAAAATGAAGACTGAGAAAAATGATAACTGTCACTTTATTCCTTCATTTCACTTGAGATCCTTGAACTGCTTGAGGTCTTCATACCACTTTGGGTCTTCATACCACTTGGGTCTTCATACCGCTTGAGATTGGTAAACACTTTCTGCAAAACACTGATAGTCTAAAGACTATAATACATAATACCGGTTGGAACAAATACTGGTTGAGCATAACTCATACATACAAAAAGTGATCTCAAAGCAAGTGTGTGTCCATCAATGACAATCACAACATCTTCAAAATACCAAAAGTATGGCCACATGACCAGAAGCCTTTACTAAAAACCACTTGTACTAGTTGCCAAATCCTTCTAATAGTTGGCGCAGGAGGTCGGACCTCTGAAGCGGCTCACACACATACGGTTCTTAGTAGAGATATAAAGTTTTCCATGGGGAGTTCTCATGGAAACTGGTGCTTGGCTATCCCAAAGAAGTGAGTGCCGAAGGTGGAGCCAGTGGGGTCAAGCACCTAAATATCCGCTTTGAATAGCATAGCCTCAGGGGAAACCCCATGTGAGATTCAACAATTATTGTCTCAGCCTGCCATAAGATTTGTACTTGCTTGTACATTTTTTTTTTCAAACATTGTGTCTTCTATGTCTATTATATGCTCAGAATGGTAAAAAATGTTGTCATTTTTGATGATTATGTTGTGATTGCCACTGATGGACACACACTTTCTATGAGATAATGTTTTGTATGTATGAGTTAAAGCCCAACTGGTATCTGTTCCAACTGGTATGATGTATTATAGTCTTTAGACTATCGATGTTTTGCAGAAAGTGTTTACCGATCTGAAGCGGTATGAAGACCCCAAGCGGCTTGACGATCTCAAGCGGTACGAAGGAACAAAGCGGCACAACTCATATTTCCCAGTCTTCATTTTGTCAAACTGACAATTGGTATTTTGCTTAAACCGGTATTTTGTATGAATCGGTAATACTCTGTGATGAGTTACCGACCGACATTTTGTAATGAGTTACCATCCATCGATTGTTTGGCGGTGCCGACACTTTAACGGTGCTTTTTGTGTCGTGTTATAGAATATATCTAGATGCATTGAACCTAGGAAAATGTATTATAATCCTATTGGACCGACATGAAATCAGATTCCTTTATAAGGACATCATGTCTAGGGTTTTAGGTTGTTGCTAGGGTTTAAGGTGGTTGATGAATTTTTTTTTAAAGAGAGATCATAGAAGAGAAGTTCAGGTCTGTGAGAGAAGATAGAGTGTGAATGTGTTGAAGACTGAAGTAATGCTGGAATACATTAGGAATGAGCTATCAAGGATCTAACCAAGCAATTTGTGCTATTTGCTAGATCACTCACTTGTTGATTACTCACATCTTCGACAAGTCTAAAGCCTTTAATCAGGTAGGCCCAAAAAGCCTTTTGTAAATCCTCTAACAAGGTGGTTCACATCTGTGGATCTAAAATCCTCTAGCAAGGTAGTCTTTAATCGGACTTATCTCCTAACAGAGATTCAGATTCTTAACAGGATCTATTCTAGTAAAGAACATTGTATGACCTTAACCGGTCTGGTTCCTATTTTGCAGATAGTTACTTGTGAGTTTCATCTCACTGTGGTTTTTCCCATTTGGGTTTCCATGTCAAAATATCTTGTGTTATGGTGTTTGTGCTTCTGTGGGTGAATGTATTATTTGCTATTTGGTTTACATGTGTGCTAATCGGTTTGTTTGTTAAACTGTTTTACCGGTTTACTACTAGACTAATAAAGTGTTTAAGTACATTGATTTTTGGCATACTAATTCACCCCCCCCTCTTAGTATTCATCAAAAAATTGAAGAAAGTTATCATCTAAAGATAAGAAAAAATCAAACAACTTGCTGGAAAAATTGAAAAGAATCCTTGAAACATAGTCAGAGTAGCGCTTTCAAGCAACAAAATAGCGCTCTTATCCCATAAGTTAGCACTTTTGACCAAAAAAGTTAACACAAATGCTTTCTCACATCTGAGACAAAGCATATCAAACCAAAATTTCAAAGTCAGTATCAAAATACTTCTTGAGTAGAATTATTTTTAAACTATCACACATTTTCAAACTAGTTCGATAACTAGGTCACCAATCCAACAAACTATTTCCAAAAAGGTTTCCATAAGCATAAAACATTCAAAAAGCTAGTGATTCAAGCATCTTAAGTGAAAAATCAACATCATTGCCAGTTTCTCATCATGATGTATCAAATTCTCTATCATGAAACTTGATCAATCCACCTTGTGTTCATTACCTTAGATATATCTTTCCTATTTTGAACCTAGGTTATATCAAAACTAGAATTGCACTCACATTGGAATCAAGAAAACTTGTAAACTATCATATGCTTATATGAATTTTAAGTATCGCCTTAAGAAAAGAAAACCTAGTTATAAAGCTACTCAGAAAAGGATAAGATTCTTGTATATCAATAACAAGATCTTATGAAAACATAGGACATTCCTACACCGTTTTCGTCACTATTTACGTGGCTACGGGATAGAATTTGATGGAGAAATTTTGCAAGGACGTGATTTTCAACAAAGAGATGCTTTATCACAATGAACAAACAATAGTGGTAAAATCATCAAAGCATACCTTCCGAAACCAATAATCAGCTATTGAGTTGTCTTTAGAAAACTTCAAAAGTTTCGAAATAGTCACATGCCAGTTTGGACTAGAGCTCAATACGAACAACTCATAAAACAACAAAAACAAATGGAAGAAGAAGATAATTTAACGTTCCACACTTTTGGGTATACGATTGTTGATGAAGAAGCAGTTAATAAAACCATTAGAGACCTTGAGAAAGATTTCAATTTTGATAGACTAATGGAAAATTTATTAGCAAAGAAAAAAGAAAAATATCTTTTGATGTTGGCAAAATTAGGAGCTAAATTGCCACAAGACTTTATCATAGAAGGCTTGAAACAAGATGTGGAAACAAGTAATACTCAAAATGCAGATGATCCAAATAATGAAGATATAAACAAAGAAAGCCGTGAAGAAACAAGAAAAGAACATGATGACACAAGAAGAGAACGTAGTGATAGAAGAACTTACAAAGAGACAAGGAGAAACCGTATAGATAATCCATTGTTAAATCTCACTCAGCAAATGCAAACTCTACAACAACAGATACAAGATATGCAGAATGGAAGAAGATCCAAGAAGTATTCATTGGAAGATATCTTCTCATATCCTTTTGATACAAGTTTGAATATGATACCATTTCCACAACATTGCGAGATCCCTAAATATGACAAATATGATGGGAAATCTGATCCTCAAGATCACATTAGGGAGTTTTGTACTATGAGTATGGAATTTGCACAAGATGAAACTTGCTTGATTCGTCTATTCGCTAGGAGTTTAAATGGACAATCAATGGAATGGTTCTCCAGATTACCATCTAGAATCAAATCTTTTGAAGAAATCATGAATAGGTTTATTTCACAATACTCCTACAATGTAAGGAATGCGATAACAATGCTGGATTTATGCAATGTTAAACAAAAGAATGGTGAATCTTTCATGATCTTCTTGCAGCGATGGAAACAAATGTTTAATAGATATCCAAGAGATGTACCTAATCAAGAAAAAATGGACATATTCATTGATAATCTTATCAGTGAAATGAGTTATCGTCTAAAAATGCAATGTCCTCCTTTCTCCAAGATGGTTGAGAATGGTCTAAAAATAGAAGACGCGTTGGTAAAGAAAGGAGAGATAAAGCTTTGCAATAATTACTACAACAACAACAACAACAATGACAAACCCAAGTTCTGGTCAAAGAATAGGAATGCCATCGATGGAGGAAATGATGACAATAATGCTACGAAACAACAACCAATATTTAATCTATCGAGTCAAATCTCAAGCAATAACAATCAAGAAAACAATAAATCCAAGTCTTTCTTCTCTAATCCTCACATGAAATTCACAGACATTGGAGAACCCTTGGAATCAGCTTTAAAAACTCTTCTTTCAAACAAACTGATTATTTTACCAGAAGTAAGAAGTTATGAACCACAAATCAAACCAAATTGGTGGAGCAACAATCATTTTTGCAATTACCATCAAAATAAAGGACACCAAACTAATGATTGTCAAAGATTGAAACATCTTATCCAAGATTTAATCGATAATGGAACTATCACAATGGATATCCATAAGACAAACGAATCCCACCTAGCCTTCAAAAATCCACTTCCAAACTATGAAAAAGGTGAACAATCTAAATCAAAAGATGACAAAGGCAAAGCCAAAGTGAACTACACTTATACATATGATGATGTGGTACATGTAATCATCGTTAAAGATAACACACCTTCATATCCAATAAATGTCATTACGAGAAGCAAAGTGAATATCACATTTACAGGTATAACGAATGAATCAACCTCCACTTCACGAAAATATAACTTAGTGGAACAATTGCAAAGAAGACCGGCTCAAATATCAATTTTGGAACTTCTCAAAGTTTCACCTATGCATAAGGAAATTTTGGAAAAATATCTAACGAAAACAATAGTTTCAAAAGACTTGGATGTAGATCAATTCCAAAACATGGTGGGACACCTTATAACCCCTCATTACTTATCATTTTTTGAAAAATGATGACGCATCATTGCAAGATCCTCACAATGCTCCCTTACATGTTGAAGTCGCCATTAATAAAACTCATGTCAAATGCGTACTCATAGATGGTGGAGTTGGCTTAAACATTTATGTATTAAGTTTAATAAAGGCTCTGGGATATCGAGAACATGTTGTAGATCCAAAGAAGAAAATAACCATTAAGGCTTATGATGAAGAGGAGTGTTCTTCTAAAGGAACTGTGGTGTTACCAATCAAAATAGGACCTGTGGAAAGGAATACATTATGTCAGATTTTATATTTGAATCTCTCTTATAACATTTTTTTGGGACGACCATGGATTCACAACATGCAAGCAGTTCCTTCTACATATCACCAATGTGTAAATTTTCCTCATGAGGGACAAGAAGTCACTATAATTGCAGACTCTAGCCAATATTGCAATAATATGAAGCCAACACAAGATAAAAGAGTTCCACATAACAGAGAATCAACATATCCTACCAAAGAAATTCAAGAAAAGTTATGGGAAAGAAAAAGCTCAAATTAAGTTATGAAGGAATGGGAAAATATTCTTTGCATAATTTTCCACTTTCACCTAAATTATATGGAAAGCTTACAAAAATCCAGCCATGGATCTCAGAAAAATCAAAAGAAATGTTTAATGGAGCATTTGTTAGAGCTGGAATACTTGTAGAAGAAACTGGAGACAAGGACATTCTTGGTTGGTTGTACAAAGATGAAAATGAAATTATAGCAATAGTTGCAGAAGTTAATATTCCCATAGAGCAATATGGAAATGGTTATAAGATCATGCAAAAAATAGGATATGAAGGAAAATGACCAATTGGTAAGTGATATCAAGGTATTTCAGAACCTATTTGTCCTAACTTGCAATCTAAAGAAGATAAATTAGGACTTGGATATTCAAAACCAAATCAAAAGCAACATAATTATCAACAACCAAAGTGGAGAAAGAAATCAGTCTCTAAAGAAGAACAATGGCAAGAAAAGCTACATCAAGCAACATAAATAGTAGCCACTAAGCCAAAACAAGAAGAACATGAGAAACAACAAGAAGAACTTGCAATCAAAAGAGAAGAAGAATATTGTAAACAAGTTCAAGGAATACGAGCAAATGAAAAATATGAAGAAGATATTCCAGAAGAAGTAAAAGCAGAAATGGCAGAAATCAGAGAACTATTTGCACCATACAATATTCCTATATGGTATAGTGGTGTAATCCTAGACAATGGTTCAGAGACAGATTCAAGTGAATATGAATGGGGTCAAGATGTATCATCTAGTATATCAAGTGAAGAAAAAAATGAAGAGAAAGCAACTATCACAAATGAAGACTCGTCTCTTACAAAACAAAAGATAGAGTTAGAAAGAAGACAAGAAGAACTCAGAATCATGAGAAAAGAGGCATATACAAGACAACAAAACAAAGGGGATGAAAAAAACCAAGAAGTAACGCCACAAGAAGCTCAAATAGATATGGATCAAGCATCAAGAAATATCATATTTCTATCAAATGAGGATCAAGATTTTCCAAGGTATGGAAGAACCATAGAAGAACTAAGAGATATTCAAGTAGGATTGACTATTAGTCCAGAAAAAGCTGAGTTTGAGAGAAGACAAAAGCTAGCAAAAGAATCCTCTATATCATGTACACAAGTATGTCAACTTCAAAATACAAATGAATCTATTAAAAATAATCAAGAAGGAACTTGCAGTACTAAAGATGTGTGTGTTTCTATAATCCATTCATTTAAGGGAAAAACGTCGGATGAAGAGTCACTTGAGTGTGAACTACAAAATACCAATACTGATTTTGTTAGAACTGATTGGAGAACACTTGGGAGAGACTATCCTCAAGATCATCCTATCTATGACATTACCTACTCTACGCCAAATTATGACTATTATGTCATGAACCTTGAAGCACCTAATAATGACGATGATTATGACTTACCTCCTCTTCATCTAGAACTAATTGACTGAGATAACCTAGAAAACCCTGAATTGAATGTCTTTTCCAATGACCATGACTTAGTTGTGTATCTTAATGTTGTCAAACCCATAACACCTAAGATATCTTCCATTGTGGAATCAAGTAACGTTTCTTACAGTGAGGAGAATGCCAAACTTTCCGGTCACAAAATTGAAATAAAACAAGGAAAAAGACCTAGTATTGAAAACCATTTTATGGCAACACTAGATCAATAAAGAGGGAAAATAAAGGACATATCTGACAGTAAAAACCTCTTTGAGGCGCCAGAAGATGGAAATTTTGACATCCTCCCTGTGCATTTTCAAGAGAAATCTGTTATTCTAATAGAATCAACATAAGCAATAAACATTGGCACACCAAAGGATCCCAAGATACTTCATTTTGCTGCCTCATTATTAGATAAAGAGAGGAAAGAATACATAAAATTCTTCAGACAAAGACTTATAATTTTGCTTGGTCCTATGCAGACATGCCAAGACTTAATCCAGATCTTATCATGCATCATCTCAATGTGGATCTAAAAGCAAAACCAGTTAAACAAAAACTAAAGAAGATGCATCCACACATTGCTCTCCTTGTAAAAGCTGAGCTAAAGAAACTATTAGATGTGGGTTTCATAAGACCTGTTGCCTATCCAGAATAGGTTTCAGGCATTGTGCCAGTGTCAAATCCAGATAAACACATAAGAGTCTACACCGATTTAAGAGATTTGAACAAGGCATGTCCCAAAGATGATTTCCCACTACCCAACATTGATATAATTGTGGATTTATCAACAAGACATGAGATTTTTTCATTAATGGATGGATTCTCAGGATACAATCAAATAAGAATCACCTTTGAAGATCAAGAAAAGACAACATTCACCTATGCATGGGGTACTTATTGCTAGAATGTTATGCCATTTGGGCTTAAGAATGCAAGAGCAACTTATCAAAGAGCTATGACAAGAATTTTTCATGATATGATACATACATTTATGAAAGATTATGTAGATGATATACTTGCAAAATATCATACAAGAAAAGAACATTTGAACATCTTGGGAAAGATCTTTGATAGGCATGAAATATATTAGTTAAGATTAAATCCAAAGAAATGTGCATTTGGAGTTGTAGTCACATAAATCTGTCCACTTAATTAAATGAATATTTACTATTTATTTGATTAATAAACCACCAGTCACCAATTAATTAATTAATATTTAATTAATTCATCCTCAACCCCTTCTCCTATTAATTAAATAAATTATTGAATTTATTTAAATTAATTTATTAAACCAAATTCACAATCAATTAAATAAATAAACCATATTTATTTAATTTAACCCCCTTTCCTCTTTTTAAATAAATAATTAAAACATTTATTTAAATTCCTAAACTATCCCCCCACTTGCATTCTCCTAAAAATGCAAGTTGCACCTATTTTGTTGAAATAAATTAATTTTATTTTAATTAAAATCCTATTTTCCCTCACCCACCAAACCCACTTGCAATCCTAAATCCCCTTCTAGACTCTTCTAACCACTTTCTAAATTCTTCTAATCATTCCTAGTTAGCCTAAACCCATCCCCTAATTATTGTCACATTCCTAAGCAACTTGAAATCACTTCTCAAAGCCTCAAAGTCTTTGAAAAGTATTTAATGCTTTATGTGTTCAACAAGCTAACCCCTAAAGTCTTCCAAACCACTAATGGCTCTTACATGACCATTTATAGCTCTTACATAACCATTTATGGTTAACTCAACTCACCCACATGGTTAGAGACTTTCTCTCTAACTCAACCTCCATTTGACTCATGGGTCTCTTTAAGCATTTATTACTTTGACCATGGTTATCCTCACTAACTCTTGCACATGAGTTTATCCATTGGATAAAGGCATTATTTATTGGATAATGTCTTTATTCATTCAACTCAACATTAACCTTACCTCCCAAGTTAACCTTCAAGTCATGTCAAGCATTTAATGCTTCTTCCCTCTCCCCTCAACCCATCTCATGTTGACATTTGTCATCCTGGGATTGGGTTGAAAGCCCTCATATGGATCATAAACCCATCAATCCCGACCCTTATTAAGATTACTCAATCTCAACCATCCATTGCTCCATTTTTCCTATAAATAGAGCTCATTTCTTTATAATTCAGATCCTAAAATCTTGTATGCATCTAAGTTATAGTGAATTTTAGAGATCATTTTAGCATAATTTACATTTGTCTTTTGGCTAAAATTAACATTAGTTAATTAAATAACATCTCATATTTGGCTTGTTTTACACTTGCATTGGCATAATTAATCATTTTCAATCTTGAATCTCCATAAGACATCCAGAATAATGCAAAAAGCTACTGAGAGCTACACATATTTGGAACTTGGAGATGAGACGAACAAGGGAGGAGCAACTACAAGCATGTTGGAGGGCATTTGGGGATGTTTCATTGCATTCCTTTGTTTTGTTAAGCTTTTCATTTTATGTTTGGTATCTCTCTTAATATGCTTTCTTAGGATAGTCTTTCATTTATGATTTCTGATACTAACACTAACATTTGAATTGCTCCTTGTGTTTGTGTGTCTTCCTAACATCCTTTTTTGCAGAGCATCATTTGGTGAGCCCGACATGAATCGAACACACAACCTTTTGATCAAATTTTATAAACTACTAACTTTTGTTGTTTTAATTGACATACAGGTCGCGCTTTATCGCTATTGAACATACTCTAGGGCCTTCAAAAGTTGGCAATTTAGCGCTATTGTTCACCAGAATAGCGCTATTATCTTCCAATTGGTGCTATCGTCCTTCTTATAGCGCTATTGACCATTAAATAGAGCTATTGTACCTAGTTTCAGCGCTTTTGTGCTCTTTGTTTGACATAATTTTATTCTGTTTGACAGAGTCTTTTAGCGCGTTTATCTTTCTTGTAGCGTGTTTGTATTCAGTTTAGCGCTTATGTCATTAATATAGTGCTTTCGTGTTAAATAGCGCTTATGTCATTAATATAGTGCTTTCGTGTTAAATAGCGCTTCTGTTTTCACACAGAGTGGCGTTATTGTAACAAAGAGTTGTAAAATCATTTTTGTAACCGAAAAATAAAAAACATTTAGGCTTGTAGAAGCCCACCAAAAATCCCTTTTTCACTGGCTCATTGCTTTTTTGTATAGGTTTTTGACTAACCCCATTGCAGGATTTTTAAGAGTTAGATTAGGAAGCAAAATTGTTTTTTACTAACTTTGTATTTTAAAGTTGGGTTTAAAATGAATTCACTTTCTATTTTGGCTTAAAAGAATTAACTTCACATTTCCTTTTGGGTCCTGAAATGAATCACATCTTTTAAATTTGGGTTTAAAAGGAATCTCACTTGTCAAAATAAAAAGAACCACAAACTCAAACCCAGCAAATTTGCTTTTTTTCTTGCAAGTTAGGATTCATTTCATTTTGGGTTTTAAAACAAGATAAAACAACTTTTATTTCTTGCATCAAGCTAAAATTCACACTCAACACTTCATTTGTGCAATTTAAAAAGAACCCCCAATTTGTCAAAGTTTTGTTTTCAAAGAGATTTACTTCAAAGCAAAACGTGTTTCAAATTGAGTTGACCAACATTTCAAGTTCCTAGATTACATAACATTTTGCCTTGAAGTTAAAAAGAACACCATGATTGTTGGAGAAACATCTCCAAATAGCTTTTAGATCACAATGCTATAACTTGGTTTAAAAGAACAAGTGTTTTTGGTGATTGACACACTTGTGCAAAGTTTTATAGAGTGGTCCTACTTATAACGCACACTATCCTCTCCCTTGGCTTTCGTGGTCCTAGGTGCAAGAAAAAAGTGTTAGTAACACTCAAAGTTTTATCTTTTTAAGAGAGGCCTATCAAGAGACACATCACTCTTGAGGAGGACCTCACGCGGTAAATCCTTTGAGCCTCTATAGAAATCAAGTGCGAGCGAAAGCTGTAGCCTTGGGTATAGTTGTTCCTATAGTGTAACTTTCCGAAAGGACAAATGAGCCCCACCACAAGTTACAAGGCTCTTAAGTGAGTCACTATAGAATGAACTTATGTCCAAAAACATCAAACATTACTAGACACCTTTTTATATAGAAGCACACTCGTTCTATTGATTGAGGATATTTGTGAGAAGTTCAGTGCAAGAGCATAGATGGTTTTTCTCCCAAGATACTCACCATACATATTTCCTTGAGAAGAAACAAGGCTTTTTGAAAGGCTACTTGTAGCTTGATAAAAGTGGTGACTCCCCCATCATAGGGATCATCTATCTGTTATGCTCATGCAAGACTTAGTATATCACATCCTTACCTACTACAACGGGATTCATAAGGTATGTAGTACCAAATTTGAAGAAATATCAAGATGTTGGCTGAAATTATCGCAATTGGCCATTTGACCTTAGGGATAAAGTGTGTTTGAAGTGTCTTTGTTTTGTGTTAGATCAGTGATAAATTGAGCCGACTTTAGGCTTTTGGAAAAAAACATACAAAAACATTTGAAAAAGGGTAAAAAAGATCAAAGATTGGGTTAATTTAGACCCACACCTATTTGTGCCTTTTAAGGCAAAATTATTGTGTTTGTGTGCTTGCTCTATTTTCTTGTTAAAGAAATTCAAAACCAATTCAAACCAAGTATTCATCCAACACAAATTTCCATCAAACATTTGACCAACAAAAACATCAAAACAAAGTGCAAACAAGATATCAAATTATATGACCATCCTTCAAATCTTGAGAAACAGGAATCTTCATCAACATGTCAATTTGAAGAAAAGACCATTGAGTTCAAAGGATTTTATCAAAAGAAGGAATTTTTTCTATCTCAATAGACAAATTTTTATCTCACACAAAGCCTTCTTGCGTCATATACATCTATATCTTCAAATCACACAAAGCCTTCTTGCGTCATATACATCTATATCTTCAAGGAAAATCCAACGAGTTTGATAAAGAGCCTTTGAACAACAGAGCTGATACTTAGTATAGAGCTTTGAGTTATCACAAAAAAAGGAGGCAAAATCAACCCTGCTTTCTTTCCAAACATGTGCATTACATACAATATAGCTCGAGAAGAACCACCAACCCCTGAGTGAGAAGAGGAAGAAGAAGATTTTATTGAGGACCACATTCTATCCACTCTCACATTCATACATCATCAATCCATTCAACTCTCAAAACATAAAAAGGTCTTGTCCTAAGTTCTTTTTAGATATTGCTTAAATCAAAAAAACACATCACTCTTTAGAGTGTCTCTACATCTAGGATAAATCATCCTAAGAGGCATTTCTGTCCAAGTTAAAACTAGTCTATGAGTGCATCCTCTCATTACTAGGTAGCTTGGTTTGTAACACATCTCAAACTTTGCTATACCTTATCACATCAACATTGTTGACAACACAAAGAGCAATTCATAAAAGAACTTTGGTAACATCCAACCTTCAGTGTCAGAGATCCATCTTCTAAACACTTCATAAAACATTTATCTCTCATTCCATCACCAACTCATAAACACTTTCACCAAACCTCAAAAATTTTCACAAAAAAATGGCTCACACCAGATAAAAAACTAGACAACTAGAGATCGAAGAAGAGGAGGATGAAAATCTCAATGAATTTCAAGAAGCCATCGAGGGAGGTACAAATGATGAAGATCCTAGTACTCCAACTCCTGAAGAAATAGAAAGAGAACAACACAACCCCAGGTTCAATCGACTTTTTGATGAAATCCTTAAAAATAACGTAGATGCTCATTTTTTGAGACTTGCTCAAGAGGGAGCTAAACTAGCCTCTGATTTTGATACCACACAAATACAGAAAACATCAGAAAACCATAGCTGTAATGAAGGTGGAAGAGGTAGAGATTACTTCAGATATGACCTTAATCAAGGAAACCCCCCACCTGCTCCTCCTAACGAAATAGACAAGTTGAGGCAACAAGTCGAGAATCTCACCCAACAACTCCATAGTGGTGTGAAGACTACCTGGTTTTCACTTAATAATATTTGTTCCTATCCCTTTGATAGGAACCTACATATGCCACCTTTTCTGCAAGGGTTTGAAACACCTAAGTTTGAAAAGTATCGGGGAAAATGAGACCCTAGAGATCATGTCCGTGAATTTCACTTAGCTTGCCTAGAAGTGGCATATGAGTACACATATCTAATGCACCTCTTTCCTCAGATTTTGGGGGGAACAACCACATAATGGTTTTCCTGATTAACAAACAACATTAGAACATTCGATGAACTAATCCAAAATTTCATCGCGCATTATTCACACAACATAGAACGCAATGTTACCATGGAAAATTTGTGCAATACCAAACAAAAGCCAGGTGAGCTATTTTCAGCTTTCCTACAATGGGGGAGGCAACTATCTAGTAGATTTTCTCTTCATCTTCTTGAATGAGAGCTAGTGGAAATATTTATTTCCAACTTGAACGATGAAATGGAATTCCACCTAGACATGAAGGGCACAGAGTCCTTTGAAGACATGATCACCCAGGGATTAAAATGTGAATGAGCCCTTATCAAAAAGGGACTTATCAAAATATACAATGATCCAAAAGATGGACCTCACTCGCGTGATAAACCCAACTTCTAGAATAAGGACAAGAACATCATGAATGACAGGGTCATAGATGCAAGGACTGTAAAAATTGCACAACCTGTGGTTAGATTTGCGGGGAAAAATCCCCCTCCTAAAAACAACACCATTTCTCCTCCACAAAATCAAGGTTGCAATGCGCCACAAGAGGTGCCAAGACAACGACAAAAAAATTATAAACCAAAATGTACATACACACCTTTAGGGGAACCCATCGAAACGGTGTTGTGTCAATTGGTCTCTTCAAATCTGGTGACCTTACCAAAGACATCTAACTATGAACCTGAGGTCAAACCTCCATGGTGGAGAGATAATGAACATTGTGAATTCCACCAAGGGAAAGGGCATAAAACAAGCAACTACCATAGACTGAAAGATCTTGTTCAAGATCTTATTGAATGAGGAGAAATTAAAATCAAAGGACACGACCCAAAAACCTCAAATGATGATCATCTCATGTTCAAGAATCTGCTTCCATCACAAGATCAAAAGGGTCCTTCCACCTCAGGGTGAAACATAGATACAAATAATTATACACGGGTTGCCTATAATTATACTGTGAATCACCTCTATGAAATTGATGAACAAATTGCAACTTTCACCATCAAAGATCCAAACCTTGCTTGCAATGTTGTTACGTGTCATAGCAAGATCACTATTAAAGCAGCTCCACAAGGCACAACATCCATCCCAAAGCAGTATAATCTTGTGGAGAAGTTAGATAAGACACCCACACTTATATCCATCTTAGAGCTTTTGTACCTATCCTCGTCTCATAATAAAATCTTGGATCAAGCTCTCCAAGAAGCGTTAGTCCCTGCCAACCTTAACACAAATAGATTTCAAGTCATGGTTGGCAGTCTCAGGTCATCACCATGCCTCACTTTTTCTGAAAGTGACAATGCTTTATTCCAACAACCACATAACACATCCCTCCACATTGAAGGATTCGTCATTCAACATAGAATCAAGTGAGTCTTGATTGATAATGGAGTCGGCCTAAATATATGTACTTTACAGTTGGTCACAACATTGGGATATGTAGTTGAATCAATAGACCCCCACAAAAAGATAACCATTAAGGCCTATGATGATGCAGAGCGTTCTTCCAAATGAGCAGTTGTGTTACTGATCCGAGTGGGCCCAGTGGTGAAGCACATTGTCTGTCAAGTTCTAGACCCTCCTCTGCCATATAATTTGTTGTTAGGAAGACCTTGGATACACGCCATGCAAGCTGTTCCATCCACATATCATCAGTGTATCAAGTTTCCCCATAACAGTATATAAATCACAATCCTTGGCGATGCAAATCCATTTGCATATTGTAACAATATTAACCATCAGCCAGAGATTATCGTTCCTAATAATAGAGAATCTATCTCATCCACATCATATGTTAGTCCAACCTCTCTTTCCATCTCAATCACCCCTATACCAAAACAAGAGAAGCTGAAAATGAAAATGGCAGAGGAGGGTCTTGGGGAGTATAATCTAAGCCAACTCTTTTGTGTTGGACAGTTACCCACTTCCCCTAAAACACATGGTAAGCCTCTAAAGTTGCTTCAAATGCCATCGACTAAGCAAGCATGCACTTTGGTGCTTTTATACTTGGTAAAAGTCAGGAAGAGGAAACAAGAGATGAAGACCTAGCAGAATGGATCTACAAAGACCCTATCAACACAGAAATCCCACAAGCTAAGCTTTCTGCTGATATATATGACAAAGGCCTTACCATTATGTAAATAATGGGCTATGACGGTCAGAGTGCTTTGGGACCTTGCAAACAAGGCCGACATGAGCCCTTGCAGCCTAAGTTGAAACCCAAAGATAACACAGGATTAGGCTTTCAAAAAGAATTTCTTCCTAAGCTCAGATTCAAAGGTAAATCTAGCAAACCCATGTATATTCCAAGGAGGCCCTCCTTGATTATCTCTATGGCACCAACAAAATCCATTGCAGCAACAAAACTGATAATCCCATCAGTAGCAGCAGTACCACCAATTGCACCCACAAGACTGATAATCAAATCAATGACACTAACGAAACCCACTGCACCAACAAGACTAATAAAACCATCAGTATAAGTAGCAGTAGCACCCACAACACCAACAAACCCCATAACTCCATCAACAACATCAGTACCATTGACAACATCACTGACAATTCTATCAAAAACAACAGTAGCGCCAACAACACTGATACTCCTAGTAACAACATCAACAACACCGATAATCATAGTAGCGCTAACAAAACCAATAACCCTACCAACAACACCATCAATCCTAGATATAAAGTGCATAAACCCGCGACCAATGCACTATTCAATACAAAGGACATCCCAACATGGTACAGTAATCAGATGTTAGAAAGTGATTCAGAGACCGACTCGCATGAGTGGGAATTTGATTCAGTGAATCTCAATACTTCAGATGAGGAAGATACATTGCCTCCACCACCTTGTAAGTATATCCTAGTTTACGGGGAGGTAGGGATTAAAACCTTTTTGGCTCATGAGCAAGAAGCACCTTCCACAGGTCCTACATCAAATCCGACACCAAAACCTGACAAGGAGAGTACCATTGATGCACTTCACTCATCTATCTTAACCCTCACTGACACCTCCTCTGAACTTAACTTAATTGATGAGGTCATTCCCATTATCTACCCCAAACTCATTGACTGGAACTAGCCAAATCCTCTATGTCTTGACCAATTCCAAAATGGTGAGGCAAGCATTGACTTTTTGGAACTACGAGATAACATACCAAGCGGGGATCACAAAGTTGGATTCACCATCAAACTTAATAGTGCAACATACCTTGGGGCAGATGCCAAACCTTTCAGCTACAAAAATGTCACAATAAAACATGGATCTTCGAGTGAAAACCACATAGTGGCACTTGTTGATCCCAAAAAAGTAAAAATAAAGAGCATATCCAAAGGTGAAAACCTCTCTGAGGTGCCTGAGGATGAAGGGTTTGGCATCCTCCCCTCTAGTACAAATTAGGAGAGATCGACAATCTTAATCAAAGAAACAAAATAATTCAATGTGGGGACCCCTGATACTCCTCACCAAATACATTTGGCATCTCTACTCACTCCAGAGGAACAACCAAAATTTGTAGAATTCTTCTAGAAGCGTCAAATCAACTTTGCATGGTCTTACGGAGACATGTGTAGCCTAGATCTTGATTTAGTCATGCATCATCTCACCATGGTAGAAGGAGATAAACTGGTAAAACAAAAGCTTAGAAAGATGCACCCACAGATTGTTGTGCTTGTCAAAGCAGAACTCAAAAAGCTCTTAGATGTTGGTTTCATCCGACCAATCGATTAGGCTAATTGGATCTCCAACATTATACCTATCGGCAAGCCTAATGGGGCATCCATATCTGTATAGACTTCAAAGATTTGAACAAGGCATGCCCTAAGGATGACTTCCCCTTACCAAACATCGACATGATTGTCGATCTCATAGCAGGTCATGCAATGCTTTCTCTTATGGATGGATTTTCAGGGTACAACCAGATCAAGATTGCTCCAGAAGATCAACATAAAAATACTTTCACATGATGATGGGGAACCTACTGTTGGAATGTGATGCCATTTGGTATGAAAAATGTAGGGGAAACCTATCAAAGAGCAATGATAACCATCTTTCATGACCTAATGCAGACTATAATGGAGGATTATGTCGATGATTTACTAGCTAAATCATTAACAAGAGAAGGTGATCTAGCAATACTGGGTCAAATCTTTGATAGATTAGAGCAATATCATGTCCCTCTCAATCCAAAGAAATGTGCCTTTAGAGTGACCTTCGGGAAGCTCGTAGGATACATTGTCTCAAGAAAGGGTATTGAAGTAGATCCGGCGAAAGTCAAAGAAATCATGGACATGCCACCTCCCAAGAACATCGGTCAATTAAGGACACTACAAGGGTGACTACAATCAATTCACAGATTCATTGCACAATTGGTTGATAAGTGTCATCCCTTCACGTATCTATTATAGAAGAATATCCACTTTCAATGGGATACAAAGTGCCAACAAGCATTCCAAATGCTTAAAGATTACCTGATGAATACACCGTTGTTGATCCCACCAGATCCAAGTAAACCTCTGTTGCTCTAGATTTCAGCTACAAATACAACATTTGGAGTACTGCTAACACAACACAATGCATAAGGAAAAGAGTGTGTTGTTTACTATATCTCTCGCACATTGGTAGGCTATGAACTTAGTTACACACCTATTGAGTGAGCTTTCCTAGCAGTTATTTTGGTAGCCACCAAATTAAGGCACTACATGTTGACGGATAAGGTACAACTCATTGCAAAGATTGATCCACTAAAATACCTACTCAGCAAAGTAGCATTGACAAACCTCTTGGCCAAATGGGTGATGATTCTGAGTGAATTTGACATTGAGTATTATGACCATAAGGCTATCAAGGGGAAAGTTATTGCAAATCAGTTGGCCGATGCACCTCTCATAGGTGATCATCCTCTTGTTTCAAATTTCCCAGATGAAGAGATCTTCATGATCATAGTAACACAACCATGGAAACTCTACTTTGATGACTCATATACTAGACATGGCTTGGGGGTAGGCATCCTGTTTATCACACCTCAAGGTGATAGCATCCCAAAGTCTTACAAGATAACTTTTCCATGTACAAATAACATAGCAGAATATGAGGCCTTGATCATAGGACTCAGACTAGCCATACAATGAAAACTAAAAGAGGTACAGGTATATGGCAACTCCCAACTGGTCATCTGACAAGTCACAGATGAATATCATACCAAGGATGATAAGCTTATGCCATACAGGCATATGGTGGATAGTTACAAAGAATCATTTACAAGTATCACCTTCGAGCAAGTACCTAGAGATCAGAATCGAGCTGTTGATGCAATGGCTATAACTGCATCTCTTTTGGATCTTCCACAAAATTCAACACGCTATGAGTTCTTGGTACAATAGCTTTGGATCCCCATGTATGATATCCCCAAAATAGAAATGATATGTCACCTTGTCGGTTTCGAATCCCCATGATACGGTGAGTTCTACACCTACCTTCGCGATCACACACTCCCTCCTAACCAATCCAATAACCAACACAAAAACTTCATTCGCCAAACCGCTCGATATACCATCATTGTTGAAACCCTATACTGATGAAGTCTTGATGGTACTCTCCTTCGATGTCTGGAACAAGATGAAATAACAAAGGCCTTGGAAGAGGTACATGAAGACATTTGTGGGGCTCACTCAAGCGGTCCTTCACTTGCAAAGAAGATCATGCACGCTGGATACTATTGGCCATCCATGGAATAAGAGTCCTACTATTTTGTCAGAAAATGCAGGAAGTGCCAAGTTCACGGAGACCTGATACATGCACCAACACAAGAATTGCAACCAATCACAACACCATGGCCCTTTTGTCAATGGGGACTTGACCTTGTGGGTAAAATTCATCCATCTTCATCCAATGACTAGAAATTTATCATTACCGCCACCGAATACTTCACAAAGTGGATCGAAGCTGTTCCACTTACCCAAGTCATCGGCAAGCAAATTTCCTCATTCATCCTTATTTAAATCATCTGCCAATATGGTATACCCATGTCCATCATCACAGATAACGGGCTTCCTTTCAAAAATCAGGATGTCCATGAGCTCAGTGACAAGTTTCACATCCAACACCGCTTTTCCACTCCCTATTACCCACAAGGCAATGGAAAAGCCAAAGCATCAAACAAGAATATATTGAGAATCCTCAAGAAGACAGTCAATGATGTTGGCCGTGATTGGCATGTTCAATTAAATCCAGCACTATGGACGTATCAAACTAGCATTCAAACCCCTACAAGTGCAACTCCCTTCTCATTGGTCTATGGAGCAGAAGCCATCCTTCTTATTGAGGTTGAGATACCATCTCTATGGGTTTCCTTGCACAATCTGATAGATGATGAAGCATATCGAGTCTCCCATCTTCAAGACTTGGAATTACTGGATGAAAGGCGACAAGCTGCATACAACCACCTTAAGGCATATCAGAAGCGCATGAGAAGAAGCTATAATCATCGGGTTAAACCTTGTACATTTGAGGTAGGTGATCTCGTTCTCAGGGAGGATCCTCATAACCAACCAAACAAAGAACATCAGGGAAAGTTTGAATCTAACTAGCTGGGTCCATATGTTATCACTATTGTATTTGGGTTTGGGGCATATCAGTTGGCTACTTCAAAAGGAGAACCGCTAGTAGATCCGATCAACAACATACACCTCAAATGGTTTCATACATAAGCTGTACAGAGCATCAGGCTCCAATACATACTAGAAAAACACCAAAAACATTTAGAAAAATGTCTTGAAGGAAATACAAAAAAATCAAAATAGTAAAGAGAAAAATCATGCATCCAAACTATGAGCAACCACTCCGGTGGCACCTTGGGTAAGTGCGATGGTGAAACCCTCACAAATAGGAGCCACTTGTAAAGGCTATGGCTACATTTTTTTCAAACTTGTTGCGATCACATTCATTGCATCCATTCATCCAATAGTGTAACCATGGCTTGTTATTGATCTACAACCAAGGATAGCACTTCATGCGTCTTGTAGCCTGCTTTTTCATAGTAATATCTAAATTGGGGGCAATGCTCTTAACCTATTGATGGAAGTGGATTCTACATTACTTTTGATTCATTGAGTTCTTCATTCAAAACTATCTCACAAAATCCAAAAACATTCATAAACAACTCACAAAATCCAAAAACATTCACAAACAACTCACAAAATCCAAAAACATCCAAAACAACTCACAAAATCCAAAAACATTCAAAAACACTCACAAAATCCAAAAACATTCACAAACAACTCACAAAATCCAAAAACATTAAAAAACACTCACAAAATCCAAAAACATCATAAACCATCAAAAATTAATCAAAAACATGGCAACGCATAAAAAACCTTTATACATACACATTGCAAACAGACACCAAACAAAAATTTTGAGCTACTCAAATGATGATCATTTATCAAATCAACCAAACAATCAACATAGGTACACACAATTGTCTTAACAAGGATGCATCCTTCTGTACCAAAACAAAGACATGATAACATTTTCTTTGACAAGAAATTTTTGTTGAAGCTATCAAGTACTTGGTCGGTTTGTTAAGTTATTTATTCATTTATATCAGGTTCCTACGCTACTCTGGGATATCCACAAGTGATTAGAGTGGCCGGGATGGTTCCTACATATTGTTTTGTTTATTATCTACGAATTGTTCCAATGAAGTTCTGGGGCATGTACTAATGGTGTCTATGTGGGAAGTTCACTAAGATACGTGATCATATGCAAAAATCTAGTCATGGATCACTATGGCTTACTGAATACAACGTATACCTTGACCATCTGCACATCAACTAGAATGGAGAGTCCATATTCTTTTATCTATACTACTTTCTTACAGGTACAATTCTCCAAACTTGGTTCCTATTGCCTCATGCAAGATTGATACTGCCATGCTCAATGATGAAAAATAAAGCACTATGGATCATCATTTCATCTCATCTGTCTATATTGCATTCCATCCATCCATACATTCATATTGTTGCATATCATTCATACATAGTAATGATAATGCATACTCTATTTTGACCTTCTTCCATAGGAGTGAGTCCTAGCTCCTCCATATCTTTTATCTAACATTGAATCCCCCACCCCCCCACCCTCGCCATCTCGATAATTATCATCATAATCCTTTCATCAGTTCCCATCCTCAGTCATCCTATAAGCCAAGCAAGTTACTCTGTCTACATAGGCATATCGACTCACACACACCTAGACTATCAACATATACTTTGATCAAGTATCTTCAAGTCTAATTAGGTAATCGATCATGGCAAACCTAGACTAAAACATGTATTTATCATAATGACCTAGTCTCAACGAGGCTGCTATGATTCACCACAAGCAACCTACAACACAAACACTATCAATTGATCAACCAATCAAACACAATCAAAATGGACAATTATATCAATTGTCTAAGTCTTAACGAGTATTTTTCTTCAGATACCTTGGCTTCATCAGACAATTACATCAATTGTCTAAGTCACAACAGGTCACTTTGATTCACTTACTCAGATTTTATCCTGTCCAAACGAACAAATGACATCAATTGTCACGCTTTGACTCGATCGGGGCAATTAAACCAATTGCACTAGATTGTCCAACCAATTTTGATCAATTGAATAACATCACTCAAAAGCACACACTACCTTTGCATTATATCTCCTGCATGACCTAAGGGTACTCGCTGGCTTGCCCTTTCTTTGTATTCACTTTCTTTTCTCCCATTCTTTCACCGTTATTGCTAATTTCTTCTATTCTACCTCCCCTCCACTTCTCGTTCTTTTATGAGAGATCATTCAATTTTTCAAAAAAATTCGGCCTATCTCTCGAGGGGGCATACCACCCATTAAATTAACATTTATGGGGCATATTTCTTCACACCTATTTTTCTTTCTTTGGAACAATGCGATAAACCACACCATCTCAAAGAGGGGCAAATGTAGTCACATAAATCTGTCCACTTAATTAAATGCATATTTACTATTTATTTGATTATTTAACCATCAATAATCAGTTAATTAAATTAATATTTAATTAATTTATCGTCAACCCCTTCTATTAATTAAATAAATTATTCAATTTATTTAAATTAATTTATTAAACCAAATTCACAATCAATTAAATAAATAAACCATATTTATTTAATTTAACCCCCTTTCCTCTTTTTAAATAAATAATTAAAACATTTATATAAATCCCTAAACTATCCCCCTCACTTGCATTCTCCTACAAATGCAAGTTGCACCTATTTTGTTGAAATAAATTATTTTATTTTAATTAAAATCCTGTTTTCCCTCACCCACCAAACCCACTTGCAATCCTAAATCCCCTTCTAGACTCTTCTAACCACCTTCGAAATTCTTCTAATCATTCCTAATTAGCCTAATCCCATTTCCTAATTATTGTCACATTCCTAAGCAACTTATAGTCACTTCTCAAAGCCTCAAAGTCTTTGAAAAACATTTAATGCTTTATGTGTTTAACAAGCTAACTCCTAAAGTCTTCCAAACCACTAATGGCTCTTACATGACCATTTATGGCTCTTACATAACCATTTATGGTTAACTCAACTCACCCACATGGTTAGAGACTTTCCCTCTAACTCAACCTCCATTTGACTCATGGGTCTCTTCAAGCATTTATTGCTTTGACCATGGTTATCCTCACTAACTCTTGCACAAGAGTTTATCCATTGGATAAAGGCATTATTTATTGGATAAAGGCATTATTTATTGGATAATGGCTTTATTCATTCAACTCAACATTAACCTTACCTCCCAAGTTAACCTTCAAGTCATTTCAAGAATTTAATGCTTCTTCCCTCTCCCCTCAACCCATCTCATGTTGACATTTGTCATACTGGGATAGGGTTGAAAGCCCTCACATAAATCATAAACCCATCAATCCTTACCCTTGTTGAGATTACTCAATCTCAACCATCCATTGCTCCATTTTACCTATAAATAGAGCTCACATTCCTCATTTTCAAATCCTCAAGCATCTAAGAACATCTAGCCATAATCCTGAAATCTTGTATGCATCTAAGTTATAGTGAATTTTAGAGAGCATTTTAGCATAATCCATATTGTCTTTTGGCTAAAATTAACATTAGTTAATTAAATAACATCTCATATTTAGCTTTTTTTACACTTGAATTGGCATCTCATAATCATTTCAATCTTGAATCTCCATAAGACATCCAGAATAGTGCAAAAAGCTACTAAGAGCTACACTCATTTGAAACTTGGAGAGGAGAGGAACAAGGGAGGAGTAGCTACAAGCATGTTGGAGGTCATTTGGGGATGTTTCATTGCATTCCTTCATTTTTTTAAGCTTTCCATTTTATGTTTGGTATCTCTCTTGATATGCTTGCTTAGGATAGTCTTTCATTTATGATTTCTGACACTAACACTAACGTTTGAATTGCTCCTTGTGTTTGTTTGTCTTCCTAACATATCCATTTGATCGTTCATTATTCATATTTATGGTTTGTATGCAGGTGTAGATAAGTTAAAATACGAGAGGTTATTTTATTATGAATTGATATTGGATACAATCATGACGAAGTTCTCTGATACATCATCATTGCATCATGCAATTTCTCACCAACTTGCATTCATATATCATGAACGCATGGCATTATCATTCCATTACATTTAGTTGCATGTAAATGCATGTAGTTTATTATCATTTATTGGCATTTTAGATTTATTTAGATATTCATTTAAGTACATTGATTTGTTCAGCCCATTAAGGCATTTAACATATTAGATGCATTTATTATCATTTACTTGCATTTCATTTAAGTGCATTTTTGCTATCAAGAACATTCATCCATATAGTGCATTCATTTTTCACAACATTCCTTAGACATTCCTTTCATATTAATTGCATTACAGTGCAGTTATTCATTATCGTGTTAATTGCATTAAGGTGTAGTTATTCATTATCATGTTAATTGCATTAAGGTGTAGTTATTCATTATCCTTTTAATTGCATTAAGGTGTAGTTATTCATTATCTCTTAGTTGCATTTATTTGCATTATCATTTCACTTTCATTTATCACTAAGTCATATTTTATTTTAAAGTCATTTAGAATCATAACATAAACGTTTGTCTCAACATTTGTTTATCCATTTAAAAGTGCATTCATTTTAGAACCATCTATAAACATTTGCATAAACCATTCAATTCATTAAGATTCATCTTAAAAACAACATGCATCATTTACTCATATCATCATATCATCAACATAAAAATGTCTTATCTATCCCATAGTCATCATCATTTATTCGTCATTATGCATACATAGTCATCATGAAATCACATTCATAAAGCATTACAACAAAGCATCATACATCTACTAACCTGCATCCACATGTTAGCACCACATCCATAACATGCATATAGAAATCATAAAATCATCATCATACACATATAGAAAACAAAATCATCCATAGCATCCATTTAAGCATAAATCATAATCATCATCCTGCATGAACCCATACATATTATCAATATGCATATCATCACAAAATATGGGATCTCCTCATATATCACATCATATATCATCTTGCAAAAACTTACATATATCAGAGTGCAATGATATCAAAAATATATTAGCTACCAAGAGCCATCCAAGTCACAGTCCGAAATAACAATGTAACAAGTACATAAACTCTCTCAAATGGCACTCTATCTAGATGTTGCACCATCATCAGCCTGCACCACCATCACCTTTTTCTACACCACTACCCCCTGCTCCACCCACACTATCTCGCCGATGAGGACCCATAACACCACCACTGGTCTGTATCCTCTGAGATCGCTTTGATGTCGCTCGACACATTTGCGAATAACTTAGTGCCTGCTGACTGGATGGCACCACTTGCTCATATTAACCCTGCCAATAGTCAACCTCTCCACCTGCCCATGGTAACTCCCTCGCCAATGAATCAGTCGATGGACACTGTCCCTGTGCTCCCTCCAAGACCCGAACTCTCTCTCATAGCTGGATCACCCTATCAACCACATCATCTCACTCTCGCCTCACTACTGTCAACTCTAACTCCCGTGCAAACAACTGAACATCTCTAGCTGCAACGTCTACCTCCATATCCTCCAGCATTTCCTAGGTCGCTGTCAAATGAGTTTGCAAATATACTATCATATGCTACCGTAGGTCTCCCTCTCCCATCCCCATAGGATCCTCCCCTCCACCTGTAGCTCCCTCTCCCATCTCCATAGGTGCCTCTCCCTCCCCAATATCCCTGCCTCCTACTCTGGCTGCTCCCTGTATGAAAGGACCCTATGACATTCGTAATGGCTGGCTGCCTCTCCCTCTCCTCTACAACCATGCTCCTCCACCACCTCCACCTCCAAATCCACCACCAGCCCCAAAACCCCCACCCCACCACCTCCACCTCCTCCTGCTCCTCCAAAACCTCCTCCTCCACCACCTTCCCCTCCTCCACCACCTTCCCCTCCTCCATCACCTCCATCTCCTACTCCTTGGCCTCCTCTCCTCCTCCATCATGGTCTCCTATCATCCTCAAAAGATGGTATCGGCTCGGCTGGATCTAAAATGCATGGAATAGGATGCACGGTATGATACTGCATGTACTCCTCTGTCACCCTTGCATCCACAATCCCAAGCCTCATATGCCATGGTCTCGCCTGTAAGGTCCGGAACTCGGCTAGGACCTGATCATATGGTAACACTGCCCCCCACTAGAATCTCTCCCATACTACTCGTGCATACTCCCTTGATCCCTTTGGCAACCCCTACCTCCATCCAAACTGTCTCATCACTCTACCTGGTACCTGTCTCTCTACATTGTAGGATGTTCTACCAATAAAAATCCGTGTCATAAATACATACGACAAGGCGTCTGCATCATCCTTCAAGGGCTCACACTCAATATATGGCCTCCATATCACTGTATCCAAATCATCCAATGCCAGCCACCACCACTCCAACTTCCCCAAGTGGGGCTGACTCATCATACCTCCATACATTTACACATAGGGTTGATCTGCCACCCTAAATCTCAGACAAACCGACCGTATCACTGGCAGGTGTTCCCACGCCCAAATGTGTAGCAAGGTAATCCTGATCCCTAGAGAACTCGTCTCTCGATATACAACCTCATGCATCTCCCTGTACAAGTGTGAAAGCACGCATGGTCCCCATGCATAGCGGGTCCCATCCGTCACCATGTGCTCAATGACCTGGCCCCAACCCACGACTAGTCCATGTGATCATCGATCGGAGCAAACCAAGCCCATGATAATGCCCGATAACACAACTGGTAGTGGCTCATATAAGGCAACCATCTCCTCCCATGAGATCAAGCAATCATGAATATATACGTCCTCTGCAAACATACGTTGCATAACTTCTATCCCCAAACCTTGGTCATTAGTCACCAGATCCCCTTGGATAGGGATGTTTAGTATCCGCCACACATCCTCCAGTGTCACAGTCATCTCTCCCATAGCCAGATGGATAGTGCAGGTCTCGCTATGCCAATGCTCAGCTAATGCCATCAATAGTCCGTGATTCATCTGAATCACGGGCATATACATCATGTCATACAAACTGGTAACTATGACACAATAGATCTTGGCCTCAGTCAACTTTTGCATGGTAGAATGCCGCTCCGACATCTGTAGAACGGGAAGATCCTCCTACACATAAACACATCAACATCATCATCAATTGTTTTGTTTCAAACTTTCTTAAGTTTAAACCTAGACTATCAACAGATGCTTTGATCAAGTATTTTTGGGTCTCAACAGGTAAGCGATCATGGCAAACCTAGATTACAACAAGCATGTATCATAATGACCTAGTCTCAATGGGGTTGCTATGATTCAAAACAACTCATACATCCATCCACCCAACACAGGCATCCAAAGATAATTTTTCCTAGCACTGGGGCATTATTATCACAACACGCACTATTCAACTAACAATAGCACTATAATTTGTGTATGAAAGCGCTAAAACAACAATAGCGCTATAACATGTATCCAACAATGCTACAACTGGGGCACGCATGCGCTAAAACAACAAAAGTGCTAAAACCACTAACCAATTGTGCTATTACCTGGCAATAGCGCCAACACTACGCTACAACTGTGCTATCCTAACGACTGTGCTATTACTACTATGCAAACGTGCTACTCCTATTGACCGCACTAAAACTACCCCCCAATAGGGCTATTTTGGGTGGCAAAAGCGCTAAAACACAGTTTTAGCGCTATTGTCTTGGTTGGACTTTGACGCTTGCAAAAACACATCAAAAAAGCATAAAAAACAAAATTCAAATTTGCGTACCGCTGGTCCGTAGTCATCTGGCCACTGGAATCGACGGATCCTCTCTAGCTGATGATCTTCTATAGGTACAGACATGATGACTGTTGTTCACTCCTTCACAAACAGTCACTAGCAGAGCTTAACGCTGCAAATGAGATAGGTGCAAATGAGGCTGTTTTACCCCTTCCCCTCCATATATACCCCATCTGCCCTAAACCTAATTTCACTCCGCTCACTGCCGTGGTCCCCGTGAACTTCCAACATCTCTCATTTCTCCATTTTAACTCTGATTTCTTCCATTCTTTCATTGTTATTGCTAATTTCTTCTGTTCTACCTCCCCTCCACTTCTCGTTCTTTTTTGAGAGATTGCTTGATTTTTTGAATTTTTTTCGGCCCATCTCTCGAGGGGGCATACCACCCACTAAATTAAAATTTATGGGGCATATTTCTTCACACCTATTTTTCTTTCTTTGGAACGACACGATAAACCACACCGTCTCAAAGAGGGGCAAATGTAGTCACATAAATCTGTCCACTTAATTAAATGTATATTTACTATTTATTTGATTGTTAAAGCATCAGTCACCAGTTAATTAATTAATATTTAATTAATTCATCCTCAACCCCTTCTCCTATTAATTAAATAAATTATTCAATTTATTTAAATTAATTCATTAAGCCACATTCAAAATCAACTAAATGAATAAAACATAATTTAATTCCCCTCCCTTTCCTCTTTTAAATAAATAGTTAAAACATTTATTTAAATCCCAAAACTACCCCCCCCTCCCCACTTGCATTCTCCTACAAATGCAAGTTGCAACCATAATTGAAATAAATTAATTTTATTTTAATTTAAATCCTATTTTCCCTCACCCACCAAACCCACTTGCAATCCTAAATCCCCTACTAGACTCTTCTAACCACTTTCTAAATTCTTCTAATCATTCCTAGTTAACATAAACCCATTCCCTAATTATTGTCACATTCCTAAGCAACTTGAAGTCACTTCTCAAAGCCTCAAAGTCTTTGAAAAATATTTAATGCTTTATGTGTTCAACAAGCTAACCCCTAATGTCTTTCAAATCACTAATGGCTCTTACATGACCATTTATGGCTCTTACATAACCATTTATGGTTAACTCAATTCACCCACATGGTTAGAGACTTTCTCTCTAACTCAACCTCCATTTGACTCATGGGTCTCTTCAAGCATTTATTGCTTTGACCATGGTTATCCTCACTAACTCTTGCACAAGAGTTTATCCATTGGATAAAGGCATTATTTATTGGATAATGGCTTTATTCATTCAAATCAACATTAACCTTACCTCCCAAGTTAACCTTCAAGTCATGTCAAGCATTTAATGTTTCTTCCCTCTCCCCTTAACCCATCTCATGTTGACATTGATCATCCTGGGATTGGGTTGAAATCCCTCACATGGATCATAAACCCATCAATCTCGACCCTTGTTGAGATTACTCAATCTCAACCATCCATTGATCCACTTTTCCTATAAATAGAGCTCATTTCTTCATAATTCAGATCCTGAAATCTTGTATGCATCTAAGTTATAGTGAATTTTAGAGAGCATTTTAGCATAATCTACATTTGTCTTTTGGCTAAAACTAACATTAGTTAATTAAATAACATCTCGTTTTTAGCTTATTTTACACTTACAATGGCATAATTAATCCATTTCAATCTTGAATCTCCATAAGACATCCAGAATGATGCAAAAAGCTACTAAGAGCTACAATCATTTGGAACTTGGAGAGGTGAGGAACAAGGAAGGAGAAGCTACAAGCATGTTGGAGGGAATCTGGGTATGTTTAATTGGATTCCTTCATTTTGTTAAACTTTTAATTTAATGTTTGGTATCTCTCTTGATATGCTTGCTTAGGATAGTCTTTCATTTATGATTTCTGACACTAACACTAACATTTGAATTGCTCCTTATGTTTGTGTGTCTTCCTAACATCCTTTTTGCAGAGCATCATGAGTAATCTTTGGAAAACTTCTTGGGTACATTATATCAGCTCGTGGAATTAAAGTAGATCCAGAAAAGGTCAAAGCTTTCATGGAAATGGAGTCACCTAGGAACATAAGTCAATTGCGTGCTTTACAAGGAAGATTGCAATTAATCAAAAGATTTATCTCTCAATTAGTAGATAGATGTCATCCATTCACTCATCTTTTACATAAGAATGTTCCATTCAAATAGGATTAGAAGTGTGAAGAGACTTTTATGCAAATCAAAGAATATCTCATGAATCCTCCAATACTTGTATCACCAATCAAAGGGAAACCATTGTTACTTTATATCTCAGTAACAAATATATCATTAGGAGCTCTCCTAGCGCAACATGATGAAGAAAGAAAAGAAAGAGCAACGTCTTATGTTAGTAGAACACTTGTTGGCTATGAATTGAATTATACATCAATAGAGAAGACATGCCTAGCAGTGGTATTTGTAACTCAGAAGTTACGAAATTATATGCTAACTCATTCTATGAAACTGATAGAAAAAATAGATCCACTAAGGTATTTGCTGAACAAGTCAACTTTGACAGATAGGCTGGCAAAGTGGGTTATGGTACTAAGTGAGTTTGATATAGAATATGCTGATCGAAAAGATATCAAAGGACAAGTCATTTCTGATCAATTAGTTGAAGCACCTTTACAAGATGACATACCATTGCATATTGAATTTCTTGATGCAGACATTCAGACAATAAGTACAAAATTTTGGGAGTTGTACTTTGATGGTTCTTATACATAATATGGATCAGGTGCAGGAATTTTGTTCATCTCACCTCAGGGACACATAATTCCAAAATCATATAGATTGTGGTTTCCATGCACAAACAATACTATAGAATATGAAGCATTGACTATTGGTCTCAAAATGGCTATTGAATGAAATATCAAGGAATTACATGTCTATGATGATTCACAGCTTATCATCAACCGAATAAATGATGATTATCAAACTAAGGATGACAAACTCATGCCCTACAAATAGTTGGTAGAAGAGTTTAAAGAATACTTTGAATAAGTATCATTCACTTAGATCCCAAGAAATAAGAACAAAGCAACAGATGCAATGACTACAATAGCATCTCTGTTGCAGAATCAAGAGAACCAACAGTGTTACAAATTCTTGGTGGAAGATATCTTAACCCCTACCATTCAATCGCAACATACCTACATGATTTGCCATATATCAGGAACTAGTCAATCCTTATATGGACAAGCTTATCAGTACTTAAAAGAGAATATCCTTCCTCCTGACCTATCCCACAATCAGAGAAGAAATTTTATCCATTAGTCATCCCGCTATACTATTATTGTTGATACCTTATATAGGCAAGGTCTAGATAGCACTTTATTGAGATTTCTCGAACAAGAAGAATATGAGAAAGTTCTTAACGAAGTTCACGTAGGTATTTGTGGCCCACACTCAAGTGGATTAACACTGGCTAAGAAACTTCTTCATATGGGTTACTATTGGCCTACTATGGAGAGAGATTCATTCACATATGCCAAGAAATGCAAACAATGCTAGATCCATGGGAATATCATTTACGCACCAGCACAAGGATTGTATCCTATGGTAGGATCATGGCCATTTTCTCAATGGGGCCTTGAATTGGTAGGTAAGATAAATCCTTCATCCTCAAATGGACATAACTTCATTCTAGCTGCTACTAAATATTTCACTAAATGGATTGAAGCAGTACCTTTGACAAAAGTGATAGGAAAACAAATATCATCATTCATCTTGAATTATATAATCTGTTGTTATGGAGTTCCTATGACCATTATCACTGATAATGGATGACCATTTAAGAATCAAGATGTGAAGGAACTATGTGAGCAATTCCATATCTAACATAGGTTTTCTACTCCATATTATTCACAAGGAAATGGTCAAGTTGAGGCATCAAACAAGAATATCTTGAAAATCTTGAAGAAAATAGTCAATGAAGCTAGAAAAGATTGGCACATTCAGCTAAATCCTGCTCTTTGGGCATACCAAACAGCATCCACACACCAACAGGGGAAACTCCATATTTCTTAGTCTATGGATCAGAAGCCATATTACCAATAGAAGTAGAGATACCTTCTCTATGAGTTTCCTTGAAAGGTATTATACTAGAAGAAGAACAACAAGTCTCTAGACTTCAAGAACTTGATCTAATTTAGGAACGTCTCCAAAATGCAACAGATCATTTGAAGGTATATCAACAAAGAATGGCAAGAAGTTATAATCACAGAGTCAAGCCACACATTTTTCAGATCAGAGATATAGTTCTAAGGGAGAATCCAAGAAATCAGCAAGACTGAGAAAAGAAGGGAAAATTTGGACCAAATTGGCTAGGTCCTTTTGTCATAGTAGCAACACATGGCTCAGGAGCATGCAAGTTATCTACCCCTGAAGGTGATTGGTTTGATGAACCTATCAATTCTATCCATCTCAAGAATTATATGCTTGAGATATATAGTCCTGGAAAAAATCAATAAAAAGCATATAAAGTCTTGAAGAAATAAGTAAAAATAAAAAAAAGCAGAAAATCCCTAAAAAGTATAAAACAACAAAAACAAAAAAGAAGAAAAAAAAATCAAAATATGGAAAAAATGCAATAAATTTAGATAGTGAAAACCTGGTAAATAGGCGCTATCTAAAAAGTGAGTTCTTCCATCTATGAGATCACTTTGCACACCTATTCACTCCATCCTATCGCATCTACCGCTTCCATCTATCTAGCTCATCCATTTTTCATCTTTCACATCAATTGCTCTGAACCATTAGCAAAAAATATGCAGCTTACCAATAGTTATCAATATTTGGCACACTTGTCATAGTCACTGTCTTAGATTTTATCAAAATCAATCAATCTGCATTTGTATCCCACCATGGTTTGGATCTTGATCATTATTCGTACATCCATAATAAAGTTTTGTTTCTGTTGGGGGAAATATCCTAATTCCTTTTGCTAAGGTAATCTTTTGAATCTTTGAAAATCCAAAACATTCGGAAAACTTAGAAAAACCAAAAACACCTAGGATTTTGAAACAGATAAGAAGCAACAAAGCAACAAAGATCAAGGCCTTTTATAACAACTAAATCATGAAACTCAGGAAATGAGCAATCAACCAAGTAATAACAAATTATCAATGATCATTCATCAAGATGATTAGATTGTTGGCATTTGATGCACCGGTATGATGATAATGTATGTTGTCATTGATGTCAATAAGTATAGGTCAACTGGTATGAAGATTAGAAGAATTTGTTATTGATGATCAAGTTGGAGAGTTGGTATGAAGAGATGTAGTGAACCGGTGTCGAGGTTTCACTAAGTGTGACTACCGATTGGTAGTCTCAGCTCTAGGGTTTCTGGTTTGACAATCCAGCTTGTGCGATGCAACTAGTGACATTTTGTGATGAGTTAGCTAAGAGATGAGGAAGAGATTGAGATGCCACGTCATTTTTGTGCATGTGAAAGATTTCCTTGAGGATCTTGCATATGAAGACCGACTACATTAAATGTCTACCTCGGGAATGAATATTCTTCTTAGCAGTATAAGAAGAAAGCATGATGGGTTACTAATTTCTATGTGTGGTGAAGAATGGATGATGCTGAATGACTTGTGATTTGTTTAAGATTGTTTCATTCTATGAAAAGTGTTTGGATGGTCAGGATTGGATCGCTTGTAATAGTAAACCTAAAATGCATAGGGTTTATGTTAGGGACCTATTTTGTTTTCTATAAGGTTGATGATGTTTGTTATTGTAGGTTGTTGGCAAAAGTTGTGTGTGTATCTGAGTGATGAGATACTTGCCAGACCAATGAGTGAAAACTGCAGAGTAGAGGAACTTAAAAGGATCCGCCTTACCATATAGTGTTGTTATCATATCAGAGTTTTACCTATTGTCTTCTAACCATTTCAACAGAAGGAAAATCCCTTTGCTGGGTAGCTTTAACAGGCTTACTATAAATACTCTAACCAAGTGACTCAAGTTCTTTGAGTTCTTTAAATCCTCTATTAAGGTAACCTTTAATAGGGTTTCAACCTTTAACAAGGTATATAGCCATCCCTTAACCAGGTGATCTTTAACAGGATCGGTTCCTAGTAGAACCTTATTGTAAAGTCTTTAACCGGACTAGGCTCCTAACAAAGTGAGCTTCAAAAGAGTTCGAAAAAAATCTTGAGGGTATTCATCCCCACCATGGTTTTTCCCATTTGGGTTTCCACGTGAAAAATCTATGTGTCATGAGTTGTGCATTTTTCATGTGATGGTTAAGTATTCTTTGTTTGAGTGATTATGCATGCAAAGCTAATGGTTATGGTATTGCTGATATACCACATGAATATGTTTATGGGTGAAGTAGTTATCAAGTATTGAATGCATTTGAAGTATTTAGTTTTACTGGTTTATGTTGTCTGAAGTCTTATTGTGTTTAACTGGTATTGCCATGGTTAAGTTTAGTAATGAAGACAACCGATTAGTATTGTTTTAACTTGATAAGTTGAAGAGAAGTTTTTGTATGTACTAATTCACCCCCACTCTCAGTACCAGTTAGGGTATTTGTTGTTCATCATTATTTATTAGTTGGTATCAGAGTGACTCCAAGTCCTCGGTGATATAAGCTTAATCGTTTGAGTAAAAAAATCATGCCTTAATGATGAAGAGGGAAGGTCCTAAGTTCAATAGAGACAACTTCAAAATATGGAAGGATAGAATGAAGATTTATATCAAGAGTTTGGGTGCTCAACACTCGAGATGTCGAGAATATCTATGTAATCCCCATTGGCACTTTAACCGATGATCAGAAAAGAGAGATTCAAGAAAATGGGCAAGTCATGGAAGCCCTTATTAGCAGTTTGTCTGATATTGAGTTCATTGATGTACAAGATAAGGACACTCCTAAGGATGTATGTGACACATTGGAAACTATTTATGGCAGTGATGATCATGTCAAGAAAGCTAAGGAAGAGAGCCTTAGGGGAAAATTTGAAGACATGAGAATGGTTGGAGGTGAGACCATTCAACAATATGGCATAGGGATCAAGGCTATTGTTGGAGATATCAAGAGCACTGGTGGAACAATTGATGATGCCACTGTTGGCATATGCACACTCCAATGAGACATTGTAGGTGATTGAAGGTTTTGTCATTGATGGCAACCTTACAATCCTATGAAACCGGTAAGGTAGCTCACCGACACTAGCAAGATCAGACTCTACACCGGCACACAGGTCACCGACACCGGCAGTGAAAGGTAGCATACCAGCACAGAGGCCGACATGATTTTTGTTGTAATATATTTTGTTTATTATTTGTAAAATCATTTTAAGCTGACTTGGCAAGTTGTAAAATGACTCTTATATAAGAGAGATCATTGTAGAACATTTCTAAGAAAAAAGAAGAGGAATGTAATTAGGCGAAATAAGGCAGACCTATTATGCGAATTATAGGTTAAGGGTTTATGTAAGAAGCAGAGCAGAAATCGGTACTAGATCTGGCATTATAGATGCTATTTTGAAGTAGTACACAACACTGGATTTATACAATCCATTTTTTAAGTCAGTGAGACTTCCTATTTTGTATTTGAGCAGTGAGCTCTAGGCAGTTGGCCTTCCTGCATGTGCAGGCCCCTCTTGTAGCAGTAATATTCTCTTATTGGCTAGTAAGTGAATATTGTGGGTCACAAATCCCACCGAGGTTTTTCCCACACCGGGTTTCCTCGTTAAATCCTTGTGTTATGGTGTCTTTTTCATGTGGTTGTTTTTATCTCTGTTTATTGTATTGCTTTCTGCTTACCGGTAATATTCTGCATGCTTTAAGTTAAGAAATTTAATATACCGGTTAGATACTGATTCACCCCCCCTCTTGGTATCTGTGGAAATCCTAACAATTGATATCAAAACTTGGTCCTCTATTTTCAGAATCCTAACAGCTTGAGGACGATCTTGACACCAGTAGAGATTGAAAACTTGATGAAGCAACTTGAAGGAGCTCTCTCAGACTATGATGCAGAAAAATTAAAAAATATCAAACTTGAAGATGATCTAAAGGCTGCTTAGGATATTATTCAAGAACTTCAAGAAAATCTTACTATTTCAAGAAACAAGAGAAGAGAACTTTGTGAAAAGATGCAAAATGAGAATGATGAAAAAGAAACTCTTAATGATATGATAAACAAGCTGAAACAAGAGAAAATGACAAGAAAGAATGAGATGCAGGATATGACTATGAGATTCTATAAAGAAATTGAAGATAGAAAGAAGAATGAAGAAGATTTGACTAGAAGACTAAGTGATGCTGCAAATGAAAACACAAGACTTGGCTATGAAAATGATTTGTTGAAGACAGATTTGATGCACACTCAGAATGGCTCTAATGAACTAATGAGACAGAAAGAAGTCTTAGAAAGAGAACTAGATACTGCAAATCAACATAAAGAGAAATTCAAGAAAAGCTTAGAAGAACTTGGTAACTTGTTGAAGAATCAAAAACCTAAAGGTGACACTTGTGGAATTGGCTTTGAAGTTGGTGAAAGCTTCGGTACTGCAAACACACAAGATCATAGCAAATCGGTAAGACAACCTACTGCTTATAAATTTAATGGAAAATGCTTTAATTGTAACAAGTATGCTCATAGAGAAAATCAATGTAGATCTAGAAATTATCAGAATATCAACACCCCCACCGGTCAATGTTCAAAATGTAACAAAGTTGGTCATAACTCTAAGAATTGCAGAATGAATGTGAGATGTTATGTTTGTGGAAGAATTGGACACCTATCTAATCAATGCAGAACACAAACCGATATAGGTTATGGGAAAGCTATTTAGAAGAATAATGTGACTTGCTATTCATGTAACAAGATTGAGCATATTGCTAAATTTTGTAGAAGTAAAGGATCACTGGTAGACAACAAAGGTCCTAGTTTGAAAGGAAAAGAACAAGTTGAAGAAGTTAAGCAGGAATTTTCAAAACAATGGATTAGGAAATCAAAAATGAATGTGGATAGGAATACTCCTACACCAGCAGAACAGAGTAGCACTCCACCGGCAGGAGTCTCTTCATCAAACTAAAGAAATTTCCTTGAGGGTTTGGCAATCAATAAGACATATGCTATTATTCCCTCGGTTGATGGTAAGAAGTTGAATTTACTTCTATACCGGCAGATATGTTAAGTGATTACTTAATCAACAAGCATTAAATGTGGTAGTTGGCAAAATTGACATTATAAATTAATGTTTTTGGCTCCATTTCACTTCACCGAGCATTCCAACATTCGAAGAGCGCGAAATCTCCAGAGCTAAGGCATTTCGAGCAAAGAGGCAAGACATTTCAACAATCAATCCTTCCAAAGGCAGAAAAAGGTATTTATAATCATGGCATCCACCTCTATACCTGAATTCATAGCAAACCCCACTGTAGTCGAGGTAATCAAATGACCTAGGCTCGTATTTCAGCTAGTTCCCGAGATAGCTAAAAAGGATGACAATGTAGGTGTTTTTTCCCAAATTCCCAAAGTAGTTGTTTATGCAGAAGACCCTAGAATCTATATCCATTGCCATATAGAAGAATTGGGAGATGAAGAAATCAAGAGCATGTACAAATCTGTTATCTGTGATGATTCTGGTAAAGTAAAACCTGAACACCAAATTATTGAAATCCTGGGATTCACATAAATTCTTAGCATTCCCAATTTCCCCAAGGAAGTTATTAGGATAGTATTGAGCAGAGTACATGGTGCATTCTTTTGGTTAGATTCAATCCATAAAATTACCAAGAAAGCGATGAAAGTTATAACAAGGTTACCCTCCACCGGTAGCCAACTAGACAAAACAAAGAAGGTCTCAAATGACCTGGTAATGAACCTAACTAGTGCAACATCTGACATAAGGTCTCTAAGGGTTAATGATGTGACTGTTATAAATGTGAGATTTGTTAGCATGATTTTAGGATACAAAGCAACACATGCAAACAGACTTAACTCAGTTTCCAGTTTATGCATAAAAAGTGCACATGATATGGTATTTGCTCTTCATCATTATTCATCAATTGGTATCAGAGCAACTCCAAGTCCTTGGTGATATAAGCTTAACTACTTGAGGTAAAAGATCCTTCCTTAATGATGAAGAGGGAAGGTCCTAAGTTCAATAGAGATAACTTCAAAATATGGAAGGAAAAAATGAAGATTTATATCAAGAGTTTGGGTGCTCAACACTGGAGCTATGTTGAGAATGTCTATGTAATCCCCACTGGCACTCTAACCGATGATCAAAAAAGAGAGATTCAAGAAAATGGGCAAGTCATGGAAGCCCTTATTAGCAGTTTGTTCGATATTGAGTTTATTGATGTACAAGATAAGGACACTCCTAAAGATGTATGGGACACATTGGAAACTGTTTATGATGGTGATGAGCATGTCAAGCAAGCTAAGGAAGAGATCCTTAGAGGAAAATTTGAAGACATGAGGATGGTTGAAGGTGAGACCATTCAACAATATGGCATAAAGATCAAGACTGTTGTTGGAGATATCAAGAGCACTGGTGGAACAATTGATGATGCCACCATTGTCAGTAAAGTTTTGAGATCAATGTTACCGGTCTATACAATCAGAGTTGCTGCTATTTAGGAACTAAGGTCTATTGACAAAACCAAGGTATCCTTACACTCCATCATTGCAAAGCTGACTGCATATGAGTTGAATAGCTATGATGGCAGTATTCAGAAGACTGAATCAACTTTTAGAGCATCTGTTGCACCAACCAGAAAAGGAAAAAAAGTAAGTACCGGTTCTGAATCCATGCAAAGCAAAAGTATGGATGATGAAGAGATTCTGATGGAGTTTGAAGCTCTTCTTTCCAAGAGACTTCCAAAAGGCATTGGAAAATACAGAGGTAAGCTTCCTTTAAAATGTTTTTCCTGTAATAAGATAGGACATATAGCTGTTAAGTGTCCTAGCAATGACAATAAGGATAAACCAGAGAGGTGTAGAAAGTATAGAGAGTATTGTAGTGGATGAAGGTGTTACTGATGAAGAATCTGAGGATGAAGAGAATGGGGACATAGTGTTTGTAGCTATAAAGGAAGAAGTGTCTGACAAGAAAGTACTTGTCTCTCGCATTGACAACTCTAATGAGTGGATTATTGATAGTGGTTGTTCTCACCACATGACTGGTGACCGGGGAAATTTTTTGTCTCTAGAAGAATATGATGGAGGTGTTGTCACATTTGGCAATGATGCACCTTGCTTGGTAAAAGGAAAAAGATCCATCTCACTAAATGAAAAGAGCAGTGCGGATGATGTCTACTAAGTAGAAGGTCTTAAGCATAACCTGTTGAGTGTTGCTTAGTTAAATGATAAAGGACTCATTCTGGAGTTCAAAGGTGGAGTCTATGGTATAATTGGAAAGAGTGGTGAACTTATTGCCACCGGTAAGAAGACCAAGGGTAACTTGTTTCAGTTGAATGCCAAGATAAGTCGGTGTCTGATGGTGAAGTTTGATGACAATTGGATATGGCATAGGAGACTTTGTCATATGAACTTTGATAATATTGTAAAGGCTAGTAAGATCAAGATAGTAAGAGGATTGCCTTTGCTAAACAAACCAATAAATTCTTTATGCAGAGAATGTCAACTTGGGAAGATGTCTTCCTCAACTTTCAAAGGTAAGTCCTTTTGAGAAGAAAACTTACTTGATCTCATGCATACTGATTTGTGTTGTCCTATGAAAACTAGAAGTATTCAGGGAGATAGGTATTTCATGATTCTTACTGATGACTGATCAAGAATTATGCAGGTCACATTCTTGAAAGACAAGTTTGAGGCATTTGGAAAGTTCAAAGCCTTTAGAGCATTAGTAGAGAAGGAAAGTAGTCAAAAGATAAAATGCCTAAGAACTTATCAAGGAGGTGAATTCACTTCTAATGAATTCAACAAGTACTATGAAGATAGTGGTATCAAGAGGTAGTTTTCTGCTCCAAGGACACCACAATAGAATGGCGTAGTAGAAAGGAATAACAAAACTATAGTTGAAGTGGCCAGAATGATGTTGATCCAAGGAAAGGTTGCTCACACTTTTTGGAGAGAAGCGGTAAGCACTGCAGTCTATACTATGAACCGGGTACTCATCAAGAAAGGTAGAGTTAAAACCCCTTATGAGTATTGGACTGGGAAGACTCCCACTGTGAGTTATTTTAAAGTATTTGGTAGTAAGTGTTACATCAAGAGAGGTGAGCATCTGAGCAAGTTTGATGCTAAATGTGATGAAGGAATATTTCTGGGATATTCCACTAAGTGTAAAGCTCTCAAGTGCTACAACAATAGAACATAGAAAATTGTTGAGATTATCAATGTCAGGGTTGATGAATCCCCTAAGGAACCTGAGGAAACTTGTAGCGAGGAAGTGAAAGATGAACTGATTATAGCCTTTTGGGAACTGATTAAGAGATAAACAAGTAAAGATCTCAATGTTCCTGTACCGGTAGAAGTAAGTGAAGAAGAAGAGGAAAAGATAGCAAAACTAGCTAGAGTCATTCCTAGATATGTGAAACTACATTATGATCTGAAGCAGATCATAGGAGATAAAGATGCAAGGATACTCACAAGAAGAAAGGTAAAAGAAAAATCTTGCATGATTTCTGAATTAGAGCCCAAGACTTTCAGAGAAGCACTTATAGATGAAGACTAGATTAAGGCAATGGAAGAGGAGCTAGACCAAATAGAAAATAATGCAACATGGTCCTTGGTACCCAGACCAGAATATAAGAATGTCATAGGTACCAAATGGGTCTTCAGGAATAAGCTAAATGAAGAAGGCACAATTGTAAGAAACAAGGCAAGACTTGTATGCAAGGGATACACTCAGGAAGAGGGAGAAGACTATGGAGAAACCTTTTCTCATGTGGCTAGACTGGAAAGTGTCTGAATTCTACTTGCATTTGCAACATTCAAGGGATTTAAGGTATATCAAATGGATGTGAAGTCTGCATTCTTGAATGGAATCCTAGAAGAGGAAGTGTATATTGAGCAACCAAAAGGGTTTGCCTTATCAAAAGATAGTAACATGGTGTTTAGATTACACAAAGCCATGTATGGATTGAAACAAGCACCTAGGGCATGGTATGAATGGTTACACACTCATCTTGTGAAGATAGGATTTCAAAGAACAAGTGAGGATAGCAACATCTAACTAAAATTTGAAGGTGATCAGATTCTGATCTATGAAGTATTTGTAGATGACATAATCTTTGGAGGAGATGATGAAATGAGTCATGCTTTTGCAGATGAAATGAAGAAAGAGTTTGAGATGTCTCTGATTGGAGAGATAAAGTTCTTCATTGGTTTATAGATTTAGCAAATGAAAGAGGGTATCTTTATTACTCAGTCCAAGTATGTCAAAGAGGTATTGAAGACCTTTGGCATGGAGGAGAGAAAACCGGTTGGTACACTGATGGTGACCGGCTATAAATTGACTAAGGAAGATGATTTAGCGTTGGTGAATGAGAAGGAGTACCAGTCAATGATCGGTAAGCTACACTATGTGGTGCACAACAGACCAGATGCTCATGTAGTGGGCATTGTAGCTCATTTTTAGAAAAGTCCAAGAGAATCCCACCTGGTAGGGGTAAAGAGGATTCTTAGATACCTAAAAGGGACTGTTAACTATGGATTGTGGTATCCATACAATCGTGATTTTAATCTCAAGGTATTTACCGATGCAGATTGGGGAGGTAATGTGGATGACCGAAAGAGCACAACTGATGGAGCATTCTTTCTTGGTGGAAGACTAGTATCCTGGACAAGTAAGAAGCAAAGTTGTACTTCTCAGTCTATAGCTGGAGCGAAGTATGTGGCAACATTTATGAACTGCACTCAGGCAATCTGGATGAAACATGTATTGGATTGTTTCAAAGTACCTATTGTGTCAACTTGAATTTCATCCTCAGAATGTTACCTACAATAAGTTAGTTTCACAAAATACAAATGGAAATGCTACAAGAAATCCAAATTCAAACAATAAAACTACATGAAGTACATATGAAATAAAATACTAATATTACCTTCATGGCTTATGTCCCATTGTGTCCTAACTCCACTGTTCTAGATTGTAGATGGTGTGCTCTCAGACAATGCACTGATGGCTTCCAAGATGGCATATGAAGAATGGACCGATAACTTGTAGTTAACTGATACTATGATATGCAAATACTACATGATTATGCTAAAATGATTATGTTATATGATAGTTGCTATTACTATTTGCTATTTGCTTCAAAAACTCACAGATGCATATGATTAATTTTAAGACTAACTTAAAGATTAACTCTCTCAACTGAAGCTCTTGATTTTATAGACCTTGAGAGGATGAGATGATGTGGCTTAGATCAATGGTCATGATCAAATTTGCAGATTTGGATGACTGTGAGCAAAGGTGAAGGTTGAGAGAAAGGGGGAAGGAGAAGACAAGTGTCACTCATCTCACCTTGACTGGGTTGCTGACTGAGGGAATCTAGGGATGGTTGGAGGAAATTTAGGCATGAGAGGACAAGTGGACTCAAGTCCTTCCAAAGATGTAGGGGGTGTTGGAGAGAATATAGGAAATGGTTATGAAATGTGTGTATGTACATAATATTCATTAAGTTTGGAGGTTGAAGATAAACGATGAATTAATATTTAAGAAATATTAATTTCCTTAGCCACATGATGGATGAGTTGGCAAAGGGAAAATGAAGTGGAGATGGAGGGTGAGTTGGAAAAAGGATTAAATAATTTTGAGAATTATTTTATATTTGAGACTATAGGATAGGAGAATAACCATTAAATATTAGATATTTAATTGTTTGGAGGAGATAATTAAATATTAGATATTTAATTATTTGGAGGAGATAATTAAATATTAGATATTTAATTAACTAGAGGAATAGGATAAATAAATAAATTAATAAAATATTAACTAATAAAAAGATATGAAAATGAATTAAATAAATTAATCTTTTCAAATTAACCATTTAATAGAAGAATAATTATTAAATAAATATTAATTGCTCATAGCCATTTTTATGTGTATACATTTTGCCCCTCTTTGAAATGATGTCGAGATAACATTGTTTCAAAGATTAAATCAAGTCTTGACAATGCGCCTGATAGAGATTGAAAATCCCGATTGTGTGCCCCCTCAGGAGACTGATCGTGAAATTATCAAAAATTTTGGTTTGAACAATTAATCTCATGATAATTTGATAAACTTATGGTCAATTAAATTCATTTGTGAAAAAAAACAAATTAAATTTCCCCGTTGAAATTAATTACTCTTCAAATAGTATATATAAAATTAACCAAAGCTAATTTTAATTTCATTGTTATCCTTGTCAGCGTATGGAGAAAATATTCTTGTTGAGGTGGTGAAATAGTCATTCCCGTGGAGAACCATCATTTTGAGCGTGTTAGACGTTATCAGCGACCTGCCAAGTATGGGTATCCGATAGGTATCTTATCCCGAGCTTTATTGTCAACTTTTTGTGCAAATTTTCATGTTTTTAGCGCATTTTTGAATTTTCAATTTTTTTTTGATTTGTTCGGCATTAGATTAGCGCTTTTGGAATTTGTTTTAGCGCATATGCAATTAGGATTAGCGCATTTGCATGTTTTAGTGCAAATGTTCTTTTTGTTAGCGCATATGTTAAGGATGTTAGTGCTTATGCATAGGATAGTGCAAATGTTTTGTTTGTTAGCGCTTTTGCTCAAATTTGATGTTTTTGATAAGTGCAAAGGCTAAAAATCACTTTGATGATTAGATTTAACATGTTTAATATGCATTGATGATGAAATAGGGACTTGATTGAGCGATTTGTTGGATAGATAGATAGATTGATTGCGTGATTGGCTTGATTCCTCGATAGATTTCTTGATTAGCTTGATTGCTTGATAGATTGCTTGATTAGCTTGATTGCTTGATAGATTTCTTGATTAGCTTGATTGTGTGAGTAGTTCTACGCAACCGATTTAGTTTCTGATGTAAGAGCTTAGCAGAGTTTTGAGTGAACTCGGTGATTGATAGAAAACAATGATTGATAGGTTTTAAAATGATTTGATAGCATAAGTTGCTTCAATTTGATTTGATAGATAGATAGCATAGATTTCTTCACTTTGATTTGATAGATAGATGATGATTTGATGATTGATTGATTTCTCTTGATAAATAGGAGAAACTTGATGTTCTCCAGTGTCGAGAGAAATTATCGATAGTGCGTCATTTAATGCTAGAGTTGACATAGGCAGAGGTTAGACATATAGATGCCTGTGGTTTACTCTATTTGTTGTATATTCCCAAGATTACGCATAATAGAGTATTGTTGATGGTGTAAACCGAGAGATGGCACAATGAGCATAGCACTTTCCACCTGCCTACAGGTGAGATTAGTGTGACTCTTGAGGATGTCTATAGGATTCTGCACATTCCAGTGACTGGTGAGGTAGTGCAGTATGATGTTCAGGATCGTGTTGGTATAGAGGCTTGTAGAGTCGTGTTTGCTCATGATAACATTGGTAGAGGAGAGATCCGATGGGTGGATATGGTGATGTATTACGAGGCTCTTCCCATTATTCTTGCTGGTCTGATTGGAGGATTTATATATCCTGATAGGCGATCACAAGGTTATTCGGTTGGATGGGGCGAGATTCTCCCGAGTATGATGCAACATCGTACTCAATATGCTTGGGGTGTTTGTATGTTGACACATTTATATCATGATCTTCATCAGGTGGTGTATGATGAGAGTGAGAGTTTGTCTACAGGATGCACTTTATTGCAGATCTAGTGCTGGGAGCACATTGCTATTACTCAGCCTATCCATCATAGAGTTCGTGGAGAGAGACAACCATATGTGTATTTTTATGCAGGTATTCTTACTCAGCATAAGTTGGGTAAGATAGAGTATTGGCGGTGGGTGCTTGATTCATTGGATAGCATTACTTGGAGACCATATGTTGATTGTGAGCCATGGATGGATGATGCACAAACATTACCATTTATCATGCAGAGTAGATATCTCATTGGTCGGACTCCTTACATTGTTGAGCGATAGTTGATTAGTCGCATTCTGAGATAGTTTGGTATCATCCAGCCTTTGCCTACTGGTGTAACAATATATGCTTGGCGTTACAGAGATAGACATGATTGGGGACCTTCGTTATCATTTGAGATTGCTCATGCATAGTTTGTTGCTACTCTGAGAGTGGCTTATGATATGAGATTGCACATTCTTGATCCTAGGGTTACTGCAGAGTATGCTCAGTATATACTAGCTCATCCATTTCCTCGTATTACTGATCTAGCAGATCCTCCTCCCAGCTCAAGAGATGGAGATGAGAGCTCAGAGTTGCTCGGGAGGCCGAGGGAGGTGGAGATGAGGGTGGTGATGGAGGTGGTGGTGGTAGGAGACCTGGATGGAGGGGAGGTCGACTGAGAGTTTGTGGAGGACCGTTTGGACCGATTGGCAAGATTAGGAGACCACGTCCTATGGGTGGGAGGGATGTTGGATGGATTGGGAGGGATCATGGCAGGGTAGGTATGAGATCACTGAGAGGGTTACCATGGACAAGAGGAGGTAGGGTGACTGGACTAAATGGGGGTTGCAGGAGAGGCATTGATTTTGGATAGATTTAGCCAGACCCTAGGGTTATTGTAGCGCATGGTGGAGATGATGAGGATCCTAAGGATCATGTTCCCCTGATTAGACGATGAGTTCAAAGAGTTACTCGGACCGAGATTCCAATAGTTGGACAAGTTGATGGTGAGGAGGGGATTGGGGTTCATGCACCATGACAAGGTTTGCTAGAGCAGGATGCACCAGAGCATGATATGCCAGAGCATGATGTACCAGAGCATGATGTGCCAGAGCAAGAGACCATTGACAGTCTTAGAGCACAGATTGATCAGCTTTGAGCATAGGTGCAGACTCTTATGACTGAGAGGGATAGAGCTGTTAGGAGACAAGAGGATACTCGGGGCCTTCTTGATCATATTCAGTAGGTTGGATCAAGTACTCTCTCGGTTGACACTGTTAGAGCATTAGTTCGGGCTGGGAAGGAGACTTCCCACTGGTGATGACGATATGAGGAGGTAGTTGTAGAGAGCCAAAGAGTAGGTAGTTATCATACTATCATGTTGATGGACACTAGTAGTGGTGGGTCATGGGACCTCCTTAGAGGAGTGGTGAGCATGGGAGACATACATTTGGAGGATTTTCTTGCCCACAGCCATAGAGACAGACAGAGTCAGGTGGTAGTGGTACAGGACAGCCGTGACTTGATGTGGAGGCACTTGTATTGTTTATCTTATATCATTGTATACTTGGACTTTTTATTGTTTTATATGCAGACATGGACTCTATATGATGATGATATTTATTATGCATGTTATTCTATTTGATGATCTATATGCTTTGATTGTATGGATGCAGTGATTATATGGATGGCGTTTCTTTATGCATGTTATTCTATGTGATGATGATATGGATGCAATGATTATATGTTTTTGTTTTGATTTTTTCTTTTGATGATCTTGGATGCAAATGAAAATGATTACTATCTTAAATGATGCAAATGTAATGATTGTTATGGAATGCAAATGAATAATTGATTTTCTTTTGATGATGATGCAAATTATCTATATGAAATGTTTTTGTATTTTTATATGTAATGTTTATAATGATTATGAATCTAAGTGCAAAGATGCAACTAAATGATCGTTAACTGAATGATAAGGCAAACTATAATGATGATACACTATATGATGAATAAAAATGCACTTAATTGAATGCAAACTAATGCAATGAGAAAATGCAACTAAATGAAATGAATGATGATTAAAATGTTTCTAAAAAAAAGAATGCACCTATAATGATTAAATGCAAATTGTTTTTGTTTGTCCAAGTATACTCAATCTTTATTTATGACCATTGATCTGTTAATGAAATGATATTCTTATAATGCAAGTGACCATGAATGCTTATAATGTAGATGAATAATGAGCTAATGAAATGATCTAACTAAAATTTTTACTGCCATTCTTCATATTCTATCTTGTAACAGTGCTTGATTTCATCATTGAGCTTTAAAATGTTGTAAGAAAATACAAGAAACTTAACATAATGATTCAAGATCACCTGAGTATTCCTTACATGGAGTTTGATATAGCAAGTTAATACAAGCAACTTGATATAATGGATCAAGCTGACCTAAGTATTGCTTGCAGAACAAACAAGGATTATCCCCTTTCATGCATGACTTGGAACGTCCTCCTTGATCTTTTGCTGATCATATCCTTAGACAAGTACATACCATAGTAAGAAATAAACCACAAACAAAAATCAAAGAGAATAATCATGCCCCATCATAGCTTCTCTATTCATGGACATCCTTGAGTTGCATAGAGTACATGATTAACAATAAAATCAAGATATAAACACTGAATCTTGTATGTCATTAACATGTTCTTATGGTCATTAACTAATATAATCATCTTGATGAATGATTTTTGATAATCCTTTATTACTTGCTGGTTAATTCTTAGGTTTCTGAGTTTCATGATTCAGTTTGTTGATGAAATGCCTTGATTTTTGTTGCTTTGTTTGCTCATTATCTGTTTCCAAATCCTAGGTATTTTTGGTTTTTCTAAGTTTTTTGAATGTTTTGGGATTTTCAAAGATTCAAAAGATCACCTTAGCAAAAGGAAATTAAGATTTTGCTCCCAGTGGAAACAAAAAATTATTATGGATGTATGAATTGATCAAGATGCAAACCATGGCGGGATAAAAATACAGATATGATTGATTTTGATAAAATCTAAGACAATGACTATGACAAGTATGTTAAAGATTGATAACTGTTGGTAAGTTGCATATTTCTTGCTAAATGGTTCAGAGCAAATGGATGAGAAAGACAGAATGGATAAACTACGATAGGATGGAGTGGATAGGTGCGCAAAGCGATCTCATAGATGAAGGAACTCACTTTTTAGATAGCGACTTTTTACCAAGTTTTCACCATCTAAATTTATTGCATTTGTTTGGATTTTATACGCTTTTTATTGATTTTTTTTCAAGACTTTATATGCTTTTTGTTTATTTTTTCAGGACTTTATATCTCAAGCATAGAATTTCTTGAGATGGATAGAATTGATAGGTTCATCAAACCAATCACCTTCAAGGGTAGATAACTTGTATGCTCCTGATCCATATGTTGCTACTATGACAAAAGGTCCTAGCCAATTTGGTTCAAATTTTCCCTTCTTTTCTCAGTCTTGCCGATTTCTTGGATTCTCCCTTAGAACTATATCTCCAATATAGAAAATACGTGGCTTGACTTTGTGGTTATAACATCTTTCCATTCTTCGTTGGTATACTTTCAAATGTTCTGTTGCATTTTGGCGACGTTCCTGAATCAGTTCTAGTTCTTGGAGTTGAGAGACTCGTTGTTCTTCTTCTGTTATAAGACCGTGCAAGGATACTCGTAGAGAAGGTATCTCTACTTCTATAGGTAATATGGCTTTTGATCCATAGACCAAACAATATGGAGTTTCCCCTGTTGGAGTGCAGACACTAGTTTAGTATGCCCAAAGAGCAGGATTTAGTTGAATGTGCCAATATTTTCCAGCTTCATTGATTGTTTTCTTCAAGATTTTCAAGATAGTTTTATTTGATGCCTCAACTTGACCATTACATTGTGGATAATATGGAGTAGAGAACCTATGTTGGATATGAAACTATTCACATAGCTCTTTCACATCTTGATTTTTGAATGGTCTTCCATTATTAGTGATAATGGTCATAGGAACTCCATAGCGACATATTATATAATTCAAGATGAATGATGATATTTGTTTTCCTGTCACTGTTGTTAAAGGCACCGCTTCAATCTAGTTAGTAAAATATTCAGTAGCAATCAGAATAAACTTATGTCCATTAGAAGATGAGGGATTGATCTTTCCTACCAAATAAAAGCCCCATTTTGAAAATGGCCATGATCCTGTCATAGTATATAACTCTTGTGCTGGTACATGAATGAGATTTCCATGGATTTGACATTGTTTACATTGTCTAGCATATGTGAATGAATCTCTTTCCATAGTAGGCCAAAAGTAACCAATACGAATAAGTTTCTTAGCCAATGTTAAACCACTTGAGTGTGTACCACAAATACCTGCATGAATGTCATTAAGAACTCTCTCAGATTCATCCTTTTCAAGACATCTCAATAACGTACCATCTAGCCCATGCCTATATAGGATATAAGCAATAATAGTATAGCAAGAGGACTGATGGATAAAGTTTCTTCTCTGATTACGAGATGAAGGATATGATCTTTTAAATACTGATAAATTTGACCGTATAAGGATTGACTGGTTCCTGATATATGGCAAATTCGATAGGTACGCTGGGATTGGATGGTAGGGGTTGAGATATCTTCCATGAGAAATTTGTAAAGCTATTGATTCTCCTTATTTTGTAAGAGAGATTCTATTGTAGCCATTGCATATGTTGCTTTATTCTCATTTCTTGGAATCTGGGTGAATGATATTTCTTTAAAGTGTTCTTTAAATTCCTCCACCAGCTATTTGTATGGCATAAGCTTATCATCCTTTGTTTGATATTCATCATTTATTTGGTTTATGATAAGTTGTGAATCACCATAGACATGTAGTTATTTGACGTTCCACTCAATGGCCATTTTAAGCCCTATAGACAATGCTTCATATTCTTCAGTATTATTGGTGCATGGAAATCGCAGTCTATACGATTTCGGAATTGTGTATCCTTGAGGTGTGATGAAAAATATTCCTGTGCCTGATCCATATTGTGTATAAGAACCATCAAAGTACAATTCCCAAAAGTTTGTACTTACTGTTAAGATATCCGCATCAGGAAATTCGATGTGAAAAGGCATGTCATTTTGTGAAGGTGCATTAGCCAATTGATCAGCAATGACTTGTCCCTTGATAGCTTTTTGGTCAACATATTCAATGTCAAATTCACTCAGTATCATAACCTATTTGGCTAGTCTCCCTGTCAATATTGACTTGCTCAACAAATATTTGAGAGGATCTATCTTTGCTATTAGTTTCACAGAATGAATCAACATATAATGTCACAGCTTCTGAGTTGCAAATACAACTGCTAGACATATCTTTTCAATTGAGGAATAATTTAATTCATAGCCAACAAGTATTCTATTGATATAATAAACTGCTCTTTCTTTTCCTTCATCATCATGTTGAGCTAGGAGAGCACCTAATGATACACTTGTTGTGAAGACATAGAGTAACAATGGTTTCCCTTTGGTTGGTGATATCAGTACTGGAGGACTCATAAGATATTCTTTTATTTGCAAGAAAGCTTCTTCACATTTTAGATCCCATTTGAATGGAACATTTTTATGTAGAAGATGGGTGAATGGAAGACATCTATCCGCTAATTGAGAAACAAATCTCCTTATTGATTGCAATCTTCCTTGTAAAGATCGCAATTGACTTATGTTCTTAGGTGACTCCATCTCCATGATAGCTTTGACTTTTTCAGGATCTACTTCAATGCCATGAGCTGATATAATGTACCCAGGAGCTTTTCAAAGGTTACTCCAAATGCACATTTCTTTGAATTTAATCTCAATTGATATCTTTCCAGCCTGTCAGAAATCTTGCTTAAAATGTTCAAATGTTCTTGTCTTGTATGAGATTTTGCAAGTATGTCATCGACATAATCTTCCATAAATATATGCATCATATCATGGAAAATTGTCATCATAGCCCTTTGATAAGTCGCTCTTGCATTCTTAAGCCCAAATGAAATAACATTCTAGCAATATGTTCCCCATGCACAGGTGAAAGCTATCTTCTCTTAATCTTCAGCTGAAATTCTTATTTGATTATATCCTAAGAAGCCATCCATTAATGAAAACATCTCATGCCCTGTTGATAAGTCCACTATGATATCATTGTTAGGTAGTGGGAAATCATCTTGAGGACATGCTTTATTCAGATCTGTGAAATCTGTATAGACCCTTATGCTCTTATCTGGCTTTGATACTGGTACAATACTTGAAACCCATTCTGGATAAGCAACTGGTCTTATGAAACCTACTTCTAATAGTTTCTTCAACTCATTTTTTACAAGAAGAGCAATGTGCGAATGCATCTTTCTTAGCTTCTTCTTAACGGGTTTTTCTTTTAAATCCACATTAGGATGATACATGATAAGATCGGGATTAAGTCTTGGTATATCTGCATAAGACGAAGCAAAATTTATTTATCTTTGCATAAAGAATTCCATGTATTCTTTCCTCTCTTATTCTGACAATGAGGCAGCAAAATGAAGTATTTTAGGATCCTTTGATGTATCAATGTTTACTACTTCTGTTGGTTCTATCAAGATAGCAGATCTCTCTTGAAAATATGCAGGAAGAATGTCAAACTTTCCATCTTCTTGTGCCTCAATAAGGTTTTCACCATCAGATGCGTCCTTTGTTTTCTCTTTTGATTGATCTAATGTTGCCATGAAATGGTTTTCAACAATAGGTATCTTTCCTTGTTTTATTTCACTTTTGCGACTGGAAAATTTGGCATTCTCCTGACTATGAGAAACATCACTTGATTCTGCAATGGAAGATATCTTAGGTGGGATGGGTTCAACAACGTTAAGGTACATGTCTAAGTCATGATCATTGGAAAAGACATTCAGTTTGGGGTTATCTAAATTATCCCAATCAATTAATTCAGGATGAAGAAGGGGTAAATCATAATCATTGTCATCATTAGGCGTTTCAACATTCATGACATAATGATCATTATTCTCTTTCTCAAGTGTTTCCGAAGTAGTCTTAACAAAATTAATATTAGCATTGTGTAGTTCACACTCAAGTGGTTCTTCAATTGACATTTGTCCCTTAAATGAATGGATTATATCCACACGCACATCTTTAATACTTCAAATTCCTTCTTGATTGACCTCATTTGCATTTAGAAGTTGGCATATTTGTGCACATGATAAAGATGATTCTTTTAATAGATTTTGTCTCCTTTCAAACTCAACTTCTTCTGGACTAATAGTCAATCCAACTTGACTATCTCTTAGTTCTTCTATGGTTTTGCCACATCTGGATACATCTTGTTCTTCTTTTGATGAAAATATTGTATTTTTAGATGCTTGATCTATCCTTGTTTGTACTTCTCATGGCATTACTTCTTTGTCTTTGTCATTTCCTTTCCTTTTTGCATACGCCTCTTTTCTCTGAATTCTGAGTTTTTCTTGCCTTCTTTCTAACTTCATCTTTTGTTCTGCAAAAGACAAGTCTTCTTTCATGATAGCTTCTTGATCTTCATTGTGTTCCTTACTTGATGTAGTAGAAAATACATCTAGACCCCATTCATACTCATTGGAATCTATTTCTAAATCCTGATCTAAGATTACTCCACTATACCATACTAGAATGTCGTATGGTGCAAAAAGTTCTCTGGTTTCTGTCATCTCTATTTTTACTACTTCTGGAATATCTTGTTCAAATTTTGCATTTGTTTGACAAGATTTTTCTTCACCTTTGATGGTAATCTCCTCTTCTTTCTTTTCATGTTCTTCTTGCTTCTTTTGTTTATTGGTTACTATTTCAGCCACTTGATGTAGCTTTTCTTGCCAATTTTCTTCTTTAGAAACTAATTTCTTTCTCCACTTTTGCTATTGATGATTATGTTGCTTTTGATTTAATGTTAGATATCCCAACCTGGATTTATCTTCTATGGATTGTGAGTGCGGACAAATAGGTTTTGAAATACCTTGACGTTGCTTACCAATTGGTCCTTTTCCTTCATATTCCATCTTTTGCATGATTTCATATCCTTTGCCATATTATTTTATGGGAATATTGACTTCTACTACTATTGCTATAGTTTTATCTTCATCCTTGTACAACCAACCAAGAATGTCTTTGTCTTAATTTTCCTCTTCAAGAGTTCCAACACTAACAAAATTTTCTTTAAACATATGTTTTGATTTTCCTGATGTCTTTGATTGAATATTTGTAGGCTTTCCATATGACTTAGGGGAAAGTGGAAAATTTTGCAAAGAATACTTTCCCATTCCTTCATCATTTAATTTGAGCTTTTCTTCAAAAAAATTCTTCAAAAGTTTTCCATAACTTTGCTTGATTTTCTTTGGTAGGATATATTGATTCTCTATTATGTGGAACTCTTGTATCTTGTGTTGGCTTCAAATTATTGCAATATTGACTAGAATATGCAATTATAGTGATTTCTTTTCCTTCATGAGGAAATTTGACACATTGCTGACATGTAGAAGGAACTGCTTGCATCTTGTGAATCCATGGTCTCCCTAGAAGAATGTTGTAAGAGAGGTTCAAATCTAAAACTTGACACAATGTATCCCTTTCCATAGGTGCTATCCTATTGGTAGCACAACAGTTCCTTTAGAAGAACATTCTGCTTCATCATAATCCTTGATGGTTATTTTGTTTTTTGGGTCTACTGCATTTTCTAAATATCCCAAAGCTTTTATCAAACTTAATGCACAAATGTTTAAGCCAACTCCTCCATCTATGAGTACACATTTAACATGAGTTTTATTAATGGAGACTTCAACATGTAAGGGAGCATTGTGAGGATGTTGTAAGGATGCATCATCATTTTCAGAAAATGATAAGTAATGAGGAGCTACAAGGTGTCCTACCATGTTTTGGAACTGATCTACATCCAAGTCTTTTGAAATTGTTGTTTCCACTAAAGCTTTCTCCAAAATTTCCTTATGCATAGGTGAAACCTTGAGAAGTTCCAGAATTGATATTTGAGCGGGTATTCTTTGTAATTGCTCTGCTAAATTGTATTGTTGTGATGTGGATGTTGAGTCTTTTGCTATACCTGGAAAGGTAACCTTTGCTTTGCTTCTCGTGATAACATTGATTGGTTCTAAAGATGGATTTTTGTTAACAATGATCACATTTACCACATCATTGTATGTATAAGTGTAATTAACTTTGGCTTTTCCTTTGTCATCCTTTAATTGGGATGATTCACCTTTGTCATAATTTGGAAGTGGAGTTTTGAAAGCCAAGTGTGATTCATTTGTCTTATGGCTATCCACTGTGATGGTTCCATTATCGATTAGATCTTGGATAAGGTGTTTCAATCTCTGACAATTGTTTGTTAGGTGTCCTTTATTCCGATGATAATTGTAAAAATGATTGGCATTCCACCAATTGGGCTTGACTAGTGGTTCATAACTTCTTGCTTCTGATAAAATAATCAATTTGTTGGCAAGCAGAGTTTTTAGAGCTAATTCCAAAGATTCTCCAATGTTTGTGAATTTCCTCCGAGGATTGGAGAAAAAGGACTTGGCTTTATGGTTTTCTGGATTGTTATTGCTTGGGTTTTGACTTGATAGATTAAAAATTGGTTGTTGTTGTTTTGTAGTACTATTATCGTCATTCCCTTCATTGTTGACATTCCTATTCTTTGACCAAAACTTGGGTTTGTGATTGTTGTTGTTGTTGTATGAATTATTGTAAATTTTTAGCTCTCCTTTCTTTACCATTGCGTTCTCTATTTTCAGACCCTTCTCGATCATTTTGGCAAAAGAGGGAGGACATTGCATCCTTAGTCGATAACTCATTTCACTGATAAGATTATCAATGAATATGTCCATTTTTTCTTGATCAGGTACATCTCGGGGATACCTATTAAACATGCATTTCCATCGTTGCAAGAAAATCATAAAGGATTTACCATTCTTTTGTTTAACATTGCAGAGATCCAACATTGTTATTTCATTCCTTATATTGTAGGAGTATTGTGAAATAAACCTATTCACAAGTTCTTCAAAGGATTTGATTCCGGATGGTAATCTTGAAAACCACTCCATTGATTATCCATTTAAACTCCTAGGAAAAAGATGCATAAGGTAAGTTTCACCATGAGAAAATTCCATGCTCATAGTACAAAACTCCCTAATGTGATCTTGAGGATCAAATTTTCCATCGTATTTGTCATATTTAGGAATCTCGTAATGTTGCAGAAATGGTATCATATTTAGATTTTTATCAAATGGATATGGGCATATATCTTCTAATGAATAATTATTGGAGCTTGTCCCATTTTGCATGTCTTGTATCTATTGTTGTAGAGTTTGTATTTGTTGAGTAAGGTTTGACAATGGAATATTCACATAGTTTCTCCTTGTTTCTTTGTGAGTTCTCTTATCACTACGCTCTTTTCTTTTGTCATCCCTTTATTTTCTTGTTTCTTCATTGCTTTCTTTGTTCACATCTTCGTTATTTGGCTCATCTGTGTTTTGGGTGTTACTTGCCTCCGCATCTTGTTTCAATCTTTCTATGTTAAAGTCTTGTGGTAGTTTAGCTCCAGATTTTGCCAACATCAAGAGATATTTTTCTTTTTGTTTTGCCAACAATTTTTCCATTAGCCTATCAAATTTGAAATCTTTCTCAAGGTCTCTAATGGTGCTATTAACTACTTCTTCGTCAACAACGGTAAATCCAAAAGTTTGTAATACAGGATTATCTTCTTCCTCCATTTGTTGTTGTTTTCTAAGTTGTTCGTGTTGGGCTCTAGTCCAAACTGGCATGTGATTATTTCAAAGTTGTTGAAAGTTCCAAAGGAAAAAGTCAATAGGTGATTATTGGTTTATGAAGATATGCCTTATTGATTTTACCGCTATTGTTTGTTCATTGGGATAAAGCATCTCTTTGTTGAAAAGCGCGTCCTTGCAAAATTTCACCATCAAATTCTGTAGCACAGCCACATAGGTAGTGATGAAAATGGTGTAGGAATGTCCTATGTTTCAATAAGATCTTGCGATTGATATACAATAATCTTATCCTTTTCTGAGTAGCTTTATAACTGGGTTTTCTTTTCTTAAGGTGATACTTAAAAGTCATATAAGCATTTGACAATTCACAAGTTTGTTTGATTCCAATGTTGGTGCGATTCTAGTTTTGATATAACCTAGGTTCAAAATAGGAAAGATATATCCAAGATTAGGAACCTAGTATAAATTGATCAAGCTTCATGATAGAGGATTTGATTATCCTGATGAGAGACTTGAAAAGGATGTTGATTTTTGCACTTAAGATGTTTGAATCAATAGCTTGTTGAATGTTGATGTTTATAGAACCTTTTGGGAATAACCTGTAGGATTAGTGACCTAGTTGTTTGAGCTAGTTTGAAAATACGTGATGGTTTAAAGACAAATCTATTTCAGGAATTATTTTGATATTGATGTTTTGACACTTTGATTTTGATCTGGTGTTTCAAGTGTTGGAAAGCTTTTTGTATTACGCTTTTGATCACACTTTTTCAGTAATTTGTTGGATTTTTGCTCTTGTAGATGATAATTTTCTTCAATTTTTGACCATTTGGAACATGTTACAGACATAGAAGACACAATGTTTAATAAACAAAATGCACAAGCAAGTACAATCCCTATGGCAGGCTGAGACAATAGTTGTTGAATCTCACGTGGGGTTTCCCTCGAGGCTACGCTATTCAAAGCGGATATTTAGATGCTTGACCCCACTAGCTCCACCCTTGATACTCACTTCTTTGGGGCAGCCAAGCACCAGTTTCCATGAAAACTCCCCATGGCAAGCTTTATATCTCTACTAAGAACCGTATGTATGTGAGCTGCTTCAGAGGTCCGCCCTCCTATGCCAACAACTAGAAGGATTTTGACAAGTAGTACAAGTGGTTTTTAGTAAAGGCTTCTAGTCATGTGGCCATACATATGGCACTTTCAGCTCTGTAAATACAGAAGGTTCCCAGCCTATAGAGGCTACGCTCCATAGGGTTTATGGGGAAACATAGTGTCGGTATGAACTTATTAGCACATGTTGTTTGGGACTTTCGTCACAAACGCGATTTATTTATAGTGGATTGGAAGGACTCGGTATTAGCCTATTTCCACTTTAGGTCATTCCCCTCTCACTGGCCCCCTCAAGGCAACTTGGGAAGGCAGACCCTCTAAAGGATTTAATTGCTTGAAAGTAAAGAAAGCATAAAAGAGTGGGTTTGGTTTTTTGGTCACCCAATTAAGGGGAGAGCATATACCTACCACTTTCGAGACACAGAATATAAGTGTTCTTTTTAACCTTTTCAAAGCAATTGTTGGCTAAGTCCTATTTGGAGATGTTGCTCCAACAAGAATGATGTTTATTTTAGCCCTTTTAAAAGTCTATGTGCAACTATTTTAGAGAAAATACTAAAAATGCAAGTTGCATGTTGTCAATTCATCCTCTTAGTTAAACTAGATGAACAAGATATGATATGTTACTTCCCAAAACAAGGCTTTTAATTAACTAGATGATGAAATGCATAAAATTTGCCTTAAATACCATCCTGCACATGCATGTTAGTAATCTGAAAAATCTAATTTCTTGGACATTCGGACCTACAAGAAATTTTTGTCAGTTTGTAAACAGAAGCGCTAATCTAACACATGTGCTACCTTTTTGCTCAAAAGCGCTAACCTGCAGGTCAAAAGTGCTAACCTAGACTACAAAAGCGCTGCTCTATGGATACAAAAGCATGATTTATTTGACAAATGCGCTAACCTAGGACACAAATGCGTGAACCTGTAATACAAATGCACAGACTTTAAGACAAAAGCGTTAACCTAAAATGTTCATGCGCTAACCTATGGTGCAAATGTGCTAACCTAGAAGGCAAATGCGCTAACCTAGGATGCAAATGCGCTAACCTGTGGAACAAAAATGCTGTCAGAATTCACACATGCATGAATCTGCATTACAAACGTGTTAATTTTATTATTTGTGAGATTTTTAAAGGTATATGAAAGGTCTATGACCCCCACGGTGGGTGCCAAAATGTGTCGACTTGAATTTCATCCTCAGAATGTTACCTATAATAAGTTAGTTTCACGAAATACAAATGGAAATGCTACAGGAAATCCAAATTCAACCAATGAAACTACATGAAGTACATATGAAATAAAATACTAATATTACCTTCATGGCTTATGTCCCATTATGTCCTAAATCCACTTTTCTTGGTTGCAGATGGTGTGCTCTCAGACAATGCATTGATGGCTTCCAAGATGGCATATGAAGAATGAACTGATAACTTGTAGTTAATTGATACTATGATATAAAAATACTACATGATTATGCTAAAATGATTATGCTATATGATAATTGCTATTGCTATTTGCTATTTGCTTCAAAAACTCATGGATGCATATGATTAATTTTAAGACTAACTTAAAGATTAACTCTCTCAATTGAAACTCTTGATTTAATAGACCTTGAGAGGATGAGAGGACGTGGCTTAAAACAATGGTCATGATCAAATCTGCAGATTTGGATGACTATGAGCAAAGGTAAAGGTTGAGAGAAAGGGGGAAGGAGAAGACAAGTGTCACTCATCTCACCTTGACTGGGTTGCTGACTGAGGGAATCTAGGGATGGTTGGAGGAAATTTAGGCATGAGAGGACAAGTGGACTCAAGTCCTTCCTAAGATGTAGGGGGTGTTGCAGAGAATATAGGAAATGGTTATGAAATATGTGTACGTACACAATATTCATTAAGTTTGGAGGTTGAAGATAAATGATAAATTAATATTTAAGAAATATTAATTTCCTTAGCCACATGATGGATGAGTTGGCAAAGGGAAAATGAAGTGGAGATGGAGGGTGAGTTGGAAAAGGGATTAAATAATTTTGAGAATTATTTATATTTGAGACTATAGGATAGGAGAATAATCATTAAATATTAGATATTTAATTGTTTGGAGGAGATAATTAAATATTAGATATTTAATTAGCTAGAGGAATAGGATAAATGAATTTATTAATAAAATATTAATTAATAGAAAGATACAAAAATGAATTAAATAAATTAATGTTTTCAAATTAACTATTTAATAGAAGAATAATTATTAAATAAATATATAATATTTATTTAATTGCTCATAGCCATTTTTATGTGTATACACTTATATCTGAACCGGTGAGTATATTTTGTGACAATACTACTGCAATTAATATTTCCAAGAATCGGGTATTGCATGCTAGAACTAAGCACATTGAGCTCAAGTATCATTTCTTGAGAGAGAAGGTTCAAAATAGAGAGGCTGTATTACAACATGTTTCCAGTAAGGAGTAGCTAGTAGATATATTCACTAAGCCCTTACCAAAGACTACATTTACCTATTTGAGAGGTGAATTAGGGGTTTTGCCCCTTCGTGAAGTAAACTAAAGATGTGTGCTCCATATCAGTCAAGTATAACAGTGTCAAATCTTTTAGAATTGATGTGTTGAAGGATGCTACTCCATAGGGGGAGCAGCATAGTGGAGTATGGAAGCTTGTGCCTCCACTTTGGCATTTTTGTCAAAGGGGGAGAAGATATATAATAGGGGAGAAGATATAAGAAGATGTTTTTAGTTGCAATGCTACACTGAGTATTGCCATCAATGCCAAAGGGGGAGATTGTTGGCATTTGATGAACCGGTATGATGATATGATGATAATGTATGTTGTCATTGGTGTCAATAAGTATAGGTCAACCTGTATGAAGATTGGAAGAAGTTGTTATTGATGATCAAGTTGGAGAGCTGGTATGAAGAGATTTAATGAATCGGTGTTGGGGTTTCACTAAGTGTGACTATTGGTTGGTAGTCTCATCTCTAGGGTTTCTGGTTTGGCAATCCAGCTTGTGTGATGCAACCAGTGAAATTCTGTGATGAGTTAGCTAATAGATGAGGAAGAGATTGAGATGCCATGTCAGTTTTGTGCACGTGAAGGATTTCCTTGAGGATCTTGCATATGAAGATCGATTGCATTAAATGTCTACCTCAGGAATGAACATTCTTCTTAGCGGTATGAGAAGAAAGCGTGATGGGTTACTGATTTCTATGTGCGGTGAAGAATGGACGATGCATAATGACTTGTGATATGTTTAAGAATGTTTCATTCTATGAAAAGTGTTTGGATGGTCAGGATTGGACCGCTTGTAATAGTAAACCTAAAATGCTTAGGGTTTAGGGTTTATGTTAGTGACCTAATTGTTGTCTATAAGGTGGATGATGTTTGTTATTGTAGGTTGTTGGCAAAAGTTGTGTGTGTATCCAAGTGATGAGATACTTTCCAGACCAGTGAGTGAAAACCATAGAGTGTGATTGTAGAGTAGAGGAACTAAAAAGGATCCGCCTTAGCATATAGTGCTATTATCAGATCAGAGTTTTACTTGTTGTCTTCTAACCATTTCAACAGAAGGAAAATCCCTTTGTTGGGTAGCTTTAATAGGCTTAGTATAAATCCTCTAACCAGGTGAATCAAGTTCATTGAGCTCTTTAAATCCTCTAGCAAGGTAACCTTTAATAGGGTATATAGCCATCCCTTAACCAGGTGATCTTTAACAGGAACAGTTCCTAGCAGAACCTTATTGTAAAGTCTTTAACCAGACTAGGCTCCTAATAGAGCGAGCTTCAAAAGAGTTCAAAACAAGCTTGTGGGTATTCATCCCCACCATGGTTTTTTCCATTTGGGTTTGCACGTAAAAAATCCGTGTGTCATGAGTTGTGCATTTTTCATGTGATGGTTAAGTATTCTTTGTTTGAGTGATTATGCATGCAGAGCTAATGATTATGGTATTGCTGATATACCACATGCATATGTTTATGGGTGAAGTAGTTATCAAGTATTGAATGCATTTGAAGTATTCAGTTTTATTGGTTTATGTTGTGTGAAGTCTTACTGTGTTTAACCATTTAGTATTGTTTTAACTTGATAAGTTAAAGATAAGTTTTTGTATGTACTGATTCACCCCCCCCTCTTAGTACCAGTTACTGTATTTGTTGTTCATCATTATTCATCATAGATCATCTAATTACCATGAGAACATGTGAATGACATACAAGATTCAGTCTTTATATCTTAATTTTATTGCCAATCATGTACTCTATGCGACTCAAGGATGTCCATGACTAGAGAAGCCATGATGTGGCATGATTATTTTCTTTTGATTGTTGTTTGTGGTTTATCTCTTATTAAGGTATGTACTTGTCTAAGGATATGATCGACAAAAGATCAAGGGGGATGTTCTGAGTCATGCATGAAAGGGGATAGTCCTTGTCTATTCAGCAAGAAATACTCAGGTCAGCTTGATTCATTATATCAAGTTGCTTGTATTAACTTTCTATATCAAAATCCATGTAAGAAATTCTTAGGTCAGCTTGAATCTTTATGTCAAGTTGCTCATATTTTCTTACAACATTTTAAAAAGCTCAATGATGAAATCAAGCACTGTTACAAGACAACATATGAAGAATGGCAGCATCATTTTTAGTTAGATCATTTTAGATTAGCTCATTATTCGTTTGCATTATAAGCATTCATTATCAGTTGGATTATAAGCATTTCATTTCATTCATAAATCAATGGTCATAAATAAAGATTGAGTATACTTGGAAAAACAAAAACAATTTGCATTTGATCATTGTAGGTGCATTCATTTTTTAGAATCATTTTAATTTGCATTATCATTGAGTGCATTCCATTAAAGTCATTTACTTGCACATTTGCACTTAGATTCATAATCATTATAACATTACACATTAAAAAATAAATAAATAAAATTCATGTAGATCATTTGCATTTACATAATCCTACACATTAAAAATAAAATAAAATCACTCATTCATTTGCATTACCATATAGATCATTGCATTTGCATCATTTAAGTTAGTAATCATTTTCATTTGCATCCATTATCATCAAAATCAAAAAAATCAAAAGCATTCATCATTGCATCATATAGAACATCATCATCATAAAAGAAAAGAACATCGTCCATGTAATCAATGCATATAGATCATCATCATATAGAGTAACATTCATAATCGAAGATCATCATATAGAGTCCATGTTTGCATATAGATCATCATAATACAATAAAATTCCAAGTATACAATGATATTAGATAAAAAATACAAGTGCCTCATCAATATAAATCAAGTCAAGGCTATCATGTACCACTACCACCTGACTTTGTCTGTCTCTGTGGCTGTGGGCGAGAAGATCCTCCAGATGCCTATCCTACCTGATCACCACTCCTCTGAGGAGGTCCTATGACTCCACCACTACTAGTATCCATCCTCACAATGGTATGATAGCTACCTTCCCTCTGGTTCTCTGCTACTAAATCCTCATATAATTATTGCCAGTGTGATGTCTTCTTCCAGGCTCGAAATAGTGCTCTAACGGTATCAGCAGAGAGATTACCCAATCCAACGTGCTGAATGTGATCAAGGAGACCTTGAGTATCCTGTTGTCTCCTAACAACCCTGTCTCTCTCTATCATGAGTGTTTGTACCTATGCTCTAAGCTTCTCAATCTGTGCTCTGAGACTCTCCAAGGTATCTTGCTCTAGCACATCCTCCTAAGGAACATGACCCTCAAATCCCTCATCTCTACCTCCTTGTCCACCTACTGGAATCTCAGCTCGAGTAGCTCTCAAAACCTGTCTTCTAATAAGTGAAACATGATCCTCTAGATCCTCACCCTCTCCACCATGAGCTGCAATAAACCTAGGGTATGGCTAAATCTAACCAAAATCAATGCCTCTCTTGCAACCCCCATCCAGTCCAGTAGTCCTGCCTCCTCCTGTAGAGGGTAACCCTCTCACTGATCTCATGCCTGCCTTGCCAGTATCTCTCCCAATCCGTCCTGCATCTCTCCCACCCATGGGAAGAGGTCTCCCAATCCTATCAACCAGTCCAAAAGGTCCTCCATAGACTCTCAATCAACCTCCTCTCCATCCAGGTCTCCTACCGCTTCCGCCTCCATCTCCTCCCCCATCTCCATCACCTTCAGGCTCCTGAGCAGCTCTAAGCTCTCATCTCTGTCTTTATCTTCTAATGATGGGATCATCTAAATCATCCTCCTCATCTTCTAAGCTAGGAGGAGGGTTTGTTGGATCGGTAATATGAGGATATGAGTGTGCAAGCATGTACTGAGCATAATCTGCAGTAACCCCAAGATCTAGAATGTGCAATCTCAAATCATAAGCCACCCTAGGAGTAGCCATAAACTTGACATGTGCTATCTCAAAAGACAAAGATGGTCCCCACTCTTGCATATCCTTGTACCATCGTGCATATATCGTGACACCAGTAGGCATGTGCTGAATGATACCAAACTATCTCAAAATGCGACTAATCAACTTCCGCTCAATAATGTAACGAGTCCAACCAATGAGATATCTACTCTGCATAGTATATGGTAATGTCCGTGCATCATCCATCCATGACTCACAATCGATATAAGATCTCCAAATAGCACTATCTAATGAATCTAGAAGCCAATGCCAATACTCCATCTTACCCAACTTATCCTGAGTAAGGATACCTGCATATAAATAGACATATGACTGCCTCTCACCATGAACTCTATGATGAATAGTCCGAGTAATAGCAATGTGCCCCGAACACTAGATCTGTAGAAGTGTGCATCCTGTAGACAGACTAGCACTCTCATCGAAAACAACCTGATGAAGATCATGATACAAATGAGCAAGCATGCAAACACCCCATGCATATCAAGTCAGATGCTGCATCATGCTCTAAAGAATCTCACCCCAACCAACAATAAAACCTTGAGATCTCTTGTTTGGACAGATGAATCCGCCAATCAAACCTACAAGAATCACTAGGAGAGTCTCATAATACATTATCATATCCTCCCATCAAATCTCTCCTTTATAAATGCTCTCATCACCAAATATGGTTCTGCAAGCCTCTGTCCCTCCATGATCCTGAAAATCATACTGGACTAACTCACCAGTCACAGGGATGTGAAGAATCTTGTACACATCCTTGAGCGTCACACTAATCTCACCAATGGGCAGGTGGAAAGTGTTATGCTCGCTATGCCATCTCTTTGCTAAGGTAGTCAACAATCCCCTATTATGGGTAATATCAGGCATATATAACAAGTGGTGTAATTTGCACGCATCTATGTCTCTAATCTCAACGCGTGTAAGCTCTGGCACTAAGTGGCGCATGGCCAGGAATTTCTTCTGACACTGGAGAACATCGAGTTTCTCCCGTTTAACAAGAGAATTTGATCTTTATCAATCATCACTCATCTATCTATCTAATCAAAGAGATTGCTAATCTATCACATCAACAATTGGTACCTTTTCAAATGAAGCAAATCAGGCTATCAAATCAACCTAAAATATCAAATCATGGTTTTCTATCAATCAAATCAAATGAGTTCAATCAAACTCTACAATGCTCTTCATCAGACATTCAATCAGTTTCTTAGAGCTAATCTATCAAGTTATCAATCAAATCAAATCAAATCAATAAATCGTTTATCCTATCAATCAACATTATCAAATTCCTATCAATCAAGACATCAATCGAATATCTATCAATCACAATTGCGCATCACAATGCATCAATCACATTATCAAAATGAATTTTAACATGAACAACATCAAACAAATTCATCTGAAACAAAAGTGCTAATATTTTTAAGAAAAGCGCTATTCTATTAAACACACATGCTGAAACACACATATGCAAATGTTTTTTGCAAAAGCGCAACCCTTGGAACAAAAGCGTGAAACAGTCATATGCGCTACCCTATTTAACATATGCGCAAACACTCAAAGCATAAGCACTGACTTAACAAAAGCGCTATCATAAATCACAAAGGCGTGAACAAAACAAACGAATGCACTAAAACTATCAAAAGCATTAACATCGAACACAAAAGCGCTGACATGCAAAATGAAATTGTTAAAACATAAAGTCAAAAATCGGAAAAATTCAAAATAGCCACACACGTGCCGAAAAACATGGAAAATCGTACAATAAGTTACAAAACAACTTGGGATAAGGTACATACTGGATAACCATAGTCAAGAGGTCACTGATATCATGGAACGCACTCAAATCGATGATTCTCAAATGGGATCACCATTTCGCCACCTCACCAAAGACAATTCTCTTCAAAAGCTGACAAGGATGCAAATGAAATTAAAATTACCTTTGGTTAATTTTATATTTACCATTTGGAAGGGTAATTAAGTTTTTTAAATGGGGCAATTTTATTTATTTTTCAAAAATGAATTTAATTGAAGGACCTTTTCAAATATCGTGAGATCAATCACTTATACAAAATTTTCAACAAATTCACAATCAATCTCCCGAGGGGGCACACAATCAAGATTTTTATCTCCATCAAGCACACTCGAGACTTGATTTAATATTTGAAACAATGTTGTCTCGACATCACTTCAAAGAGGGGAAAAATGTATACACATAAAAAATGGCTATGAGCAATTAAATAAATATTTTATATTTATTTAATATTTATTCTTCTATTTATTGAAAAAAAAAATTCTTCTTCTATTAAATAGTTAATTTGAAAAGATTAATTTATTTAATTCATTTCATGTCTTTATATTAATTAATTTAATTGAAATATTTTATAAATTAATTCATTTATCCTTTTCTTCTAATCAATTAATTAAATATCTAATATTTATTTATTTCCTCAATTAATTAAATATCTAATATTTATTTATTTCCTCAATTAATTAAATATCTAATATTTAATTATTTCCTCTAGTCAATTAAATATCTAATATTTAATGATTATTCTTCTATCCTATAGTCTCAATTATTAAATGATTTCTTAAATAATTTAATTCATTTCCAACTCATCCTTCCATCTCCACTTCATCTTTCCTTTTCCAACTTATCCATCAAGTGGCTAAATTAATTCAACAAAATTAAATAAATAAACATTTATTAGCCACTTATCTTCAACTTCCAAAATAAATGAAATATTGTGTACGTACACATATTTCTTAACCTTCTTCTATATTCTCTCCAATGTCCCTACATCTTAGGAAGGACTTGAGTCCACTTGTCCTGTCATGCCTAATTCTTCTCCAACCATCCCTAGATTCCCTCACTCAGCAACCCAGACAAGGTGAGATGAGTGAAACTTGTCTTCTCCTTCCCCCTTTCTCTCAACCTTCACCTTTGCTTACAACCATCCAAATCTGTAGATCTGATCATGACCGTTGATCTAGGCCACATCATCTTATCCTCTCAAAAGTCTATAAAAGTAGGAGTTTGAGTTGAGAAAGAGTTAGTCTTCAAGTGAGTTTTCAAGTTAACAATTTGTGAAAACTTATGCATCTGTGAGTTTTAATCTTGAAGCAAAATTAGCATAATCATTTAGCATTTCTTATTTAGTATAATCATTTAGCATTTCATATCATAGTATCAGTTATCAGTCCATTCTTCATATTCCATATTGGAAGCTATCAGTGCTTGTCTGAGAGCACGTCATCTGCAACCAGGAACAGTGGAGTTAGGAGACAATGAGACTTAAATCATGAAGGTAAAAATAGTGTTTTTATTTTAATATTCATTTCATGTAGTTTCATTGGTTGAGTTTGGATTTCCTATAGCATTGCCTTTGTATTTTGTGAAACTAATATGTTGCAGGTAGTATTCTGATGATGAAATTCAAGTCGACACAAATTCAAGGTCATATAATTTCATTGACAAAAGAACACTGCACTCATATGAAATAATGTTTCAACACAAGGTTTGAAGTGACAACTACTCCTTTATTTACTTGAAAAGTGCTTCATAAAATAAGCTCAAAGTCTCAAAATTCTACACAATTAGACAAAGTTTTGTTGCAATGCTCAAAGATGAAAAATTACAATGAGAACCCTCATATATATAGGGGAAGGGCTATGAGAAAATTAGGAAAAAACTCAACTAACGATGAATAAGTCAAAAGTAGAGTTCTATTTGACTTAGAACATGTGCACCCTATATGCAAAAATTCATATACAAAATGACACTTGAAGTGTTGATTTCTAAATACAAAAATGCATCTACAACTGAAAAACATAAAATTGACTAACACTTCATTTTGATCTTGTTTTAGAAACTCTTCAAACTTCTATAGAGCAATCTTCATTTGGGATTCATCATGACCTTGACTGTTACTAGTGATGACCTTGACCATGACTAAAATAATAGAATCTCCGAGACGGATATAGCATTTTTTGTGTTTCTTCAGGAGAGACCCTAAATTATCCAGAATGAAGTGAAGATCTACTAGTTTGTCAATCGAGGATATGAAAAAATCCTCCTTATCAACCTTTTCACTTACTAATAAACTGAATTCCTTGATTATTGCATCCACATGAAGAGTTTTTTTTATTTTCATTTAGGAATGTGCATGGAAATTCTGATATCTTCTCTACAAATTCTTTTCCCTTATCTACACATTCCTTTTGTGCTTTCTCTAGAACTTTGATAAGTCTCTCTAGGGTATTCATTTGATGTTCTAGCACCTCCCATTTCTCAATGTACATATCTTGAGTAGGAATCACTTCATTGTCAATTAGGACATCCAATTTGAAGTCTTCTAACTTCAACCAAGCATCAAAGTCTTTTTCCTATGTTTCTAGTTCCTGAGAAAGAACATCTAGTGTTTTGTCCACTTCGAACTTCACACTCTCTAGATTGTTAATCAGTGTGACAACAAATCTCAATAGATGTGTTACTTGACTAAGTATTATGTCCATCCATTCACCAACTTCCTAGCCTCATGAGGTGACTCGTGCATATTTCTTTATGACTTGCTCATAAACTAATGAAGTTATTGGCTCAATTATTTTTGAATATTTTATTATCTTTATCAACATAGTGGTGAGTTGTTCCACTTGTGCTTTGAGCTTATCCTTTTTAATCTTATCTTCATCATATCTTGCCACAAGGGCATCAAAATTTCCTGAGCATATTTCTTAGTACCATCATGAGTCTATTTTCCCAATTCAATTTTGTTGATGGCATAATATATGGGTTGAATTGTATCATTGCTCATGTCTGGAGGAGGCACAATGATATCAACATACTTTTTCTTGAACTTGTCCATCTTGACTCTAGAAAGGGTCTTGTCCTTCTTTGTAGTCTTAGGCTTAACAAGAACTGGTTGGCTGAAGTTAAAGTCATTTGGGGAGATGGCTTGCTTCTTCCTCTTAGGAGTAATTGAGAGAAACCAAGGTGGTAAGGATGAATCATCTTCAACACCTGCAAACAACATTTGAGATGGAGTTTTATGTCCCTATACAACAATAGTCACAATAGTAGATGGAATCTTCGTGGTTGGCACATTTGAAATGTGTCCAATTTCTAACATGAACTTATTAAAGTCATTGAGCATGGTAGTAGATACTTCATAAAAGTTTGGGAAGGAAGAAAATGCATTTTCAATATTGTCTAGAGGAGTATCTAAAGCTAACTCACTAGTGGTTGAAGAAGGAATAGTATGGACAACCACACTAGAACGAATTGGGTTATATGAGATGGTGGATCCAAAAGGCATAAACTCGTTAGTAGAAACTTGTGGAGGTTTAGTAGTTGGAACAATATTTTTTACCCAAGGAATAGACCCATGCATATTTTCAGTTGAGGAGCTCTAGGAGTTTCTGGCAATCTTTCTTCATCATATTTCTCTTCTTATTCCTCATCAGGTATACCTTCTTCCTCTAATTCTTCTTTATCAACAAATTCATCTTCAAATTCTCCTTCTTCTAGCTCTTTTTCTTGTTGAATAGCTTGAGTAGAAGATTCACCTTGATCCTTGCCTTTACCTTTTCCCATAGTAAACTTTTACTTAGGAGTCTTTTGCGGAGCAACAAGATCTTGCATATTCTTTGTTTTAAGCTTCAATTTCTTTCTAATAGGTCCAACAATATCATCATCTGACCCAGTGTTGAGTGGATTCAATTGGATCCCCTTCCATGTCAGCCAAACATTGTTGTTTGCGAGGATATTTTGGAATCTCGCTCTTATTGAAGTAAATTCCTTCTAAGATCATTGAATGAGTAGAAGTGGTGTGTCAACAATCTTCTTCCTCACATATGCTAGATCCAAAATATTTATATCATCCTTTAGATCTTCAGGAATATTCGATGGGTTGAGATTTTCAATTTTCTCCAGAGTGAGATGACAATAGTCAAGTCTCCTAATATCTTCTTTAAACCTACAATCAATTTTGATATCCTCGATGCGATGCACGCGAGTATATCTCTTTTCCAAATTATTCTTCATTTACCTATAATCAAAATCTCTTCTGGCCTCAAGAAAAGCTTCATTGTGACTCTTATAATTTCTTCATCCATTGCATTAGCTTTATAGATGGAATTGATAGAGTACCTTCCAATGGTCAAAGTGAATTTGAAGCCAGGGAACCTGATTGTTGTTCAAGAATTGCAACCAACTATCAAGCTAACTCCATGAGAAGAATTTTATCAAATGGATATCTAAGAAGCATGAAGGGTTGATCATCAAAATATCCTACCCCGAGGTAGGTGAAAGTAGAAGATTTCAAGAGCATACACCCATGTTGGCTAACCACATCTCAGGCCTCATCAAATACTCTCTTCCTTTGTAGATCTTTGTTGAGCATGGATATGTAATGATATAAGAAAGCATCATTGACTCTCTTGATAAAGTGCAGGCTATTCTTTATAATGAGTTGGCAATAGTAGTCATAAATTGGAACCTGTCTTTTGTCTCCCTCTATGAACAAACCTAGAAAATGTGTCATAGATGCCACAACAAACACCAAACAAGAATTCATATAAAAATTCAAAGTGGTTGGTACCTTGAACACATAATGCATCACTTATTTATTTTCCCCAATATATATTTTCTTTTTTTTCCTGATGGCATGGATGTAGTGATACATCCACTAATGATACGTGTCAGAGACAGGGAGACCTTTTACTCTACCAAGAAGAGTAACTAAATCACTCACCTCCTCAATGAAGCCACTACAGTGAAAGGTTTTAGGCCATCTAGCAATGGTGGGCCTTGGAGATTTCAACCAATTATCATTCATATTTCTTTGGCACTTATCTGTGTGTTTCTCATAATAAGCTTGAACTATTTGCATATCTATGTCAGTGTACCTGCCTATGCTCAGACATTTAAAGATAGTGTCAAAGAAATATTCACCCAACCTAATGATCTTCTTACCATCTGCATCTTTAACACTTCTTCTCTTAGAATCAAAACGGTTGGTCATTGCAAGCATATATTCCGGATTTTGTGTAGACATAGGAAAGGCTAAAACCAAGTGGATACTATTGTTGATGGTTAAATCCATTTTTTAAAATTGAGGAGGCTCTTTGACCCTTTTGAAAAACTCCTTAAGGTCCACATGGCCTATTTCAGTATCTTTGATATTATCAATGTTGGATGACACTAAAGAAGGTGAAAAAATGGGGTGAGGATATTGTTTCTTGAATTTGATATTGTTTGGTGTGGAGAAAAAAATGAGAGGTACATAAAAGTGTATAAAGCATTTCTGTAAGAACCACTGCTATATATCACTATCATTATATACCCAAATTTCCCCTTATAATATTAACTAGTTCCTAGCCATTAAAGAAATCTCCATGTCAATAAAATTCAAGATTAAAATAAATATAAATGAGTCCAAATGAGATCGTGAGAGTGTGTAATTAGTTTTCTTGTAAAATAACTTTCTCAATTATTTTTAATAAGCTAACAATCACATAGTGGATGAAGCACAAATTTTTATATTAATATATATATAATTTACAAAATTTAATAATTATAATCTTTAATTTTAAAAAATGATAATGTATGTAGGATTTGATCTATATATATTTTCATTTTACTAATTATTTAAGACTAACTAGATAGAATCATCACTTAGGTATTTTTCTATTTCATATGCATAAATTTTTTACAAACTAGTACAATTAATTAATTCTACTTCTGATATGGATAATGTTCTGTCTCTCTATCATTTTGAGTTTGGTGCTTTTCCTTATGGTGGTTTCCTACCTCGTTCTCAATTATTATCTTGCAGCTGGCACTGTGAGCTACTTTCAATTATAAGAGGTGGTTTGGTTTCTAATCTTTATGATGACACAATGTTTGCTCTTGTATCTTTTTTAGATCATGAATCTCTAGATATTTTGGCTGCGGCTGTTAATTTGTTTTCAGGTATTCACTTCCTTCTGGATTCATTGAAAGCAATAATGTCTCCTCCAAGTGCAGTTGTGCCTCTTCAGGTTGTGGCTCCAAAGGTTTAGAATGAGGATATTTTCCAGCCTTTGTCTCCTCCGGAGGAAAGTTCCAGTACTTAGTTTTTGTACTCATGATTTTTTAGTCTCAAATTCAGATAGTTTTTATATTGGATTCACATATTCTGGGGGGTTGGGAATTTTTGTTGTAAATGGCCGTGTTGGTCCATATGGTTTTTTGGGGATGTTTCTAGGACTGGTTGGATTATTCTCTTCATATGTTCGAATGTAACTGGTTGTACTACTTTGCCATCGGGATTTTATGAGCTAGACCATAGGTTTTCTTTGTCTGGTTCTTTCCTACCGGTGCTCTTTGAACCAGGTTGTATAAATTATAAATATTAATAAAATTAGTGGTTCTCCACTTTTATTAAATATATATATATATGTGTGTGTGTGTGTGTGTGTGTGTGTGTGTGTGTGTGTGTATTTTGAAAAGTCCTTACACATTTTAAAAAGTTTGTAATTTCTTAAATATTTTATTAAATAAGAGAAGTTTGACTTTATTTTTAATTTTCTATAATGTTATATATCATATTATAACTTAATATTAACCTGAATTCATTAAAAAACTTGTAATTTCTATAATTTAATCTTAACCCTAATTACAAGCTTAAATTAATATTTATCATTTATGGATCTCTATGCCATTGCCAATGATAGAAATTGTTCCCAACTACATACGACCACAACTACACACTATAACAAAAAAAAACATACTCTAAAATTTAGATTATTGTCTAAAATCTAAACTCTTAACACTTTTTACCACACAATACTACAAAAATACATGTTATGTCATGAAATTTCCTTATGAAGAAATATGGTTTCTCATTGTGCTTCTCTATATATTTATATTCTTTATGGTGGAGACTCCATCCTACTAGCTATATTTGTAGATTATTTCTACCAATTGATATGTATTATTGAAATTCACTCAAAACTCCCCCAAATATAGGTTATGTAAAGTATGTAGATGAAATCCTCTTGTTGATCACACACCTACAATCATTGATCATTTCATATTTGCAAGGCTAAACATGCTAGTCTAACTTAATTGAGTAGGGATTATGGTTATGATTCAATTATTGGCATGATTTTTCCACAGTCCATGTAGTATGTGCAAGAGTTTCTAAAAACATTGTGTATGCTTTTGGAATGACTTTTCCTCTTCTTGATGATGGATTGCTGAGTACAATCCAAAGTGTTATTAAAAAAGTATATACTATTTTTTCATAAACTCGTGCACATTCAATTACTAGTTAAATTAGGATTTGGGTTAGTGTTAGAGCTAGCATTAGAATGTGAATCTTAGATTCTAAAATAACATTCAAGAAAAAAAAACATGATATAAAATTAATTCTTTCATCTTTCCCATAAACAATGATTTTTTTTAAATATCTTCAAACATTTCATCTATCTTGATTATCTATGTTGAGTTAGCTATGCCTCTCATAAAATTAGAGAGAGCTTGCTTTGACTTATTATACTAGTAAGTATCTAGACTACAAACCATCCCCAACTTAGAAGCATTTTCTTTTATTGGTAATCACACATGCATAAAATTACCAAAATAGTTTGGAATATGTAAGGCAATCAAATGTGATCTAATTTATTTTAGTATTTTAATTCATTTTCAAGTTTTTTGGTTTACAGTTTTTTTCTCTCTGTGTAAAAGGTTAAGAGATACCATTCTATAAGTGTTTATTTTTATTATATTGTATCTATTTTCTAACTCAATATATTAGTTTTCTTTGTTGGATAAAAACTTAAACTTTGTAGGAAAGCTCACAAAGGATGGTCTTTATGCATCACGAGTTCCTCTTGACCCTAGGATCATGGAGATGGTGAATTTTGCCACTAGTATCTTTGAATGTGAAGAAAATGGATGTCAATATGTAGAATTGGAATGGCTCTTCACTCTTGAACATCATTGCAAAATTATTGAAATTTAACAATTATCTTCAAAATGATCTCTCGATGTAGTTTACATAGATTTTTTAAAATATAGGCAAGATAGTTTGTAAACTATTATTAAAAAAACATCTTTTCTAATCTACTAATAAAATAAAATTGATGTAATTTAAATAATTCAAATTAGCTACCACAATAAATAAATGGTATAATATAATAAGTTTAACTAATTAATTATTTATGAATAAATTAAATTAATTATTCTTGTATTAATTAATTAACTGTTTTTCCAAACACAAATTATTTCAAGATACTTCAACATTAGGATCTAGTTCTTCTTCCTCAATGCCTATTCTTGTTCCATGTCATAATCTTTGAATACATGCCTTAGTAGAATTGTTAAGAAAATACAATCATATATTCACCTTAATCAATTGACCATGGTAATATAATCTCACTTTATACACAAACATGTTAAAATATGTACTCTACATCTAACATAAGTCAATAGTGCACTTCTAGTTTTTATCATAGAGCTATAACTTCATAGAACCATAAATGGATTGGGAATAAGGGATGTTAATTTTCAAATTAAAGGTGAAGGTTTGACTAAGGAGTTCCTATATGGAACAATTTAAGGTTGCTAAGGAAATCTCTAAATGGGATCTTTAGGAGGAGATTTACTAGAAACATAAATCCTGGATTGGTCCTGGCTTCCAAAAGGTGATGGTAACATTTCTTTTTCCATTATTCATTGAAGGAGTGCAAAATCCTCTCTCACTTTGACTCAAGGGGATAAATTATCTTCCTCTCAAGATATTTGTAAGGAAGAATTTGGTCATTTTTTCTCTTTATTTATTGAGAAAGATGTTGAGGACGTAAGCAATGAGAGTCTCATTCTTGAGTATATTACTCCTTTGGTTTTTGAAGATGTGAATATAATGCTCTTGGAACTTAGCTTAATGGAAGAATTGATGGATATTATTTTTCAAATGAAGAAAGGTAGAGCTCCTTGACCTTATGGTTATTTTATAGGATTATTTAAGGAATTTTGAGATTTTAAAATTTGATCTATTAGAAGTGGTTTGAGAGTCCTTAAGCTAAAAAACATATGCTCAAGGCTATAAATTCTACCATTATTTCTCCTATTCCTAAAAATGAAGGATCTTTCTCTAGGATTCTATTGCACTATTTCTCTTTATGATGTTACTTACAAGATAATATCTAAGATTTTTGTAGAGTAGTTAAAGAAGTGTTTTACCTTCCTAATCTCCCTTGAGCAAGTGAGTTTTGTTAAAGGCCATTTGATATTGGATGGTATTGTTGTTTAACCATAACCTATTCATTCCATGTCCACTTTGAAGGAAAATATTTTGGAATGTTGAATCATACAATATAAAAATGGGAACAACAATACAATTTACCCAAATTCACAAATCAACAATCACTAATAAAACATCCAAAATAAATGTAAATTAATTGAATAAGAAAAATAATTATGCCTTACATGACTACATATTTCTCGATTATAAATAATTGTGTGTGGATTGCTCTACCATTGCAAAACCTTATGATAGAACAATGATCACAAGTTCACAATTATAGTATGGAAGCTCAATGATATGGGTAGATAGATCAAATGAGATGGGAGATGGTAATTAGAAGAATCAAGGGACAGGAATGGCAGAGAGGATTTAAAGACTAAAAATAGCAATTAGCTTATTGCATGAATAGGTTAATTGGCTACACGAGATAGTTAGTTGATTGCATGGAGAAATAACTGATGAGTGGACTAAGGTTGAGCATGATGGACTTGAAAAGCACTGAGAGGGGGGGGTGAATCAGTGACACCAAAACAAACATTACTTTAAACACTAACTGGTAGATGAAGTTAACCAAGCAGTTAAACTAAACATATGCTATCCAAAATGAAATAACAACATCCACATAAAGTAGAACATCCACCATAACATAAGTGTTTGTACGTGGAATTCCCAAATAGGTAAAAACCACGATGAGATGGAACTCACAAGTTAACTATCTGCAGTAATAGATAACTGACTGGTTAAGCTCTTACAAAGAGCTCTGCTAGGAGCGAATCTTGTTAGAGATCCCAAGCTTGATTAGAAGCTTATACCCTGTTAAGAGTACTACCCTATTAAGAGTAACCTTGCTTGGAGGATTTTAGAATCCAAACTAGTGGATCACCTTGTTAGAGGATTTGTACAACAAATCTTGTTAGAGCTTACCCGGTTAGGGGATTTAGTTATGTTGTAATGATTAGAAAACAACAAGAAAGATTTGATCTGTTCTAAGTAGCATAAACTTGCTTGATCAGATCATTCTAAGTACATTCAACACTGCTCTCCATCTAAACACTATCGCTCTTCAACAAAAGTATTCACATAGATCACCTCTACTATATCTGCTCTCTTTTTCATCTCTCTCAAAATGCTTCACTAAGATGTCTCTAAATAGGCATTCAGACCTTATGTCGGCCATAAGAAAACAATTTCCTAGGTGTAGTGTATCTAGACATTTAAACATAACTCATCACAAAAATGACCACCAAATAAACGGTGTTGGTAACTCATCACAAAATCAGATACCGATTAGAGCAATCAATACCAGTTGGAATAAAACTAGTGAATCGTTGTCCAGGAATCTTCCACTTGATCTTCACCTTCAATTTTATCTTCACTTTGATGCCAACTTAGTGTTACCATAGGTTATCTCTTAGGCACATACCGGTTGACACAAAGTATCGGTTAGAGATAGACCTTAAACATACCGGTTGGTAGTAAAAACCAATTTAAGTTATACTAGTAGTCAATGTAATTATATATGTGTGTGAGAGTGTTTCATCAATGACAACAAGTGATGAATACATTAAAATTATCATCAAGCCAACAATCTCCCCCTTTGGCATTGATGGTAACACTTATAAAATTTTAGTAACACAATACCGCTAAGTGTGCGTACACAACATATTTACATATTGAAGAGGGGAAAATGGATAAGAAGGGAAAATGATCAAAACATAATGAAACAAACATGAAAATGCTAAAAACATAAAGAGACCATTTCACCTTGCTATTTTACCTTCTCCTTCGGATTGAGCATGATGAAGTGAAGGCGCCCCTTGATGATGTTCCACTTGATGTGCTCCTTTGATTGCTTGTGATGTGGAATGCTCTCCCTTGTGCTCAACAAGATGGATTAAGGATTTGAGTGATGGATTGTGAATTTGATAGATTGAAGAAAGAAGAGAGGAGAATAGAGCAACATGACAATGCATAAGAAGTGGATCCTTTGTGAGGATAATAAGCTCCAATTTATAGATTGGAAGAGGCCAATGGAGGGCCAAGATTGATTTGATTATGAAGGGTTGAGATTGATTTTAGATAGAAGGCATGGATAAAGGGTGCCTTGGGAAAAAAAATAGGAATATAAAATTCCTTTGGAAAAAGGGGGAGAAATTTGAATTTCAAACTTGAGGAATTAAAAATTCCAAAATAAGGATGCATTGAGGGATTCAAAGAAATTTTAATTTCTTTGAGAGATTCAATGTTGATGTGACATGAGTGGGAATTAAAAATTGGAGAATAATGATAAGCATGATTATGAGAGATTCTAGAAGGATTAATTAGCTTGAGTGGGATTAGGAAAAGTGATTTGTAGGAATCACATGACTAGGTTAATTAATTAGAATTAATTAACTGAGTGGGTTTTAGAGGAAATAATTGTTGAGAGGACTTTAGAAGAATAGGGGAATAATTAATTTATTTGATAAATTAATTATTGGACTATAGTGACAGGATTAATTAAATTAGATTTAATTGATTCTGAGTGGGATAAGGATAACACAATTAAATTAATTAATTATGTTGATAGGCTTAAATTAATTAAATATTAAATTTAGGTGTCTACATTTTGCCCCTCTTTGATATAGCATCGTGAAATGATGTTATATCAAAGAAGAATAAAAGATAGTGGAAGAAAAGGATAAGGACTAGTAGCATGATGCCCTAGTCATAAGATGAGGAAGAATGACAAGGAGGAAGGATGACGAGGAAGCAGTGGTATGCCCCCTCGAGAGGACATGCGGGTTCGAAGAACACGGGTGTTCTCTTGAAAAGGAATTAGAAGAATAAGTGATGAAAGGATGAAGATAATGAAAGAGGGAAGGAGGATGAGTTGGAGTGTTGTGAATGAAATGAGACAAAGAAATGATAAATGGATTGGATTTCTTGTTGAGCAAGTATAGAGAGAAAACCTAGATTTGATATTGCCATGGATAGTCTACACCACTGATTATAAGAACCAGGATGATATGAAAATCCAACGCGTGGACTGACGCTCAGTCAAACAGGAATGCCTTGCACACAATCATGCAAGTGTTGATAAACACTAATGCAGGGTTGTCGGTTTGAACAAGGAAGACCTTCAAACACACCATGCCATGAAAAGTATGCCCCATTATATACCAGCCAAGACATACCAAGATATAGGATGATCAAGGCAGTCCTGAACAAGTATAGTCCTAGGACACAAGATGAAAACAAAGCGAAAAGATCAAGCATGCAAACAACATGCACATGACCAACTGATATCTCTTTCCAATAGTAGGATATGGATTTGGATAAGCTGTCGGACTAGAGAAGGAGGCATCCCAATGGGTAGGTGATGGATTGATTGATGGATGACAAAAGACAAGCTGGATGTGCAAGATCTGTAGATGGGAGGATTTGCACTTGGACTTGATTAGCAAAGTATGGATGTGTGTTTGGATTAGGCACAATTTACTGCAAGCTCAGGTGGGTGGGGAAAGCTCAGTTTGATGGATTGGATAGGATTAGAAGAAGGATAAATGATTAGATAGGATGATTGAATAGGATTGGATTGGGGATGGGATTAATGATTAAATTGGAAGAGATGGAGAATATGACTGGATAAGATAGGATTGGATTAGAAATTGGGTTGGATGGGGTGGATTGGTGGATAGAATTTAATTGAATGGAACCAATGACAAGGGAGAACCAAGGATTGGTAAGAGGGAGTTATTGTTTGGATAAGAGATAGGTGGATGGAGTGGATGGATATGGATAAGATATGGAGGAATAAAGGATGGAGGGTGGGGTGATGGAGACCCAAGGACTATGCTGCAAAGGAGTGCAATTCCCCACACTAGAGGTAGTGGAATTAAGGATGCAAGGATGGTGGATAAATATGTATAAGGTGGGAGGATAATGTGTAATGGATATGGATGGTAGAGGATTTAAGGCTTAAATGCTCCAAAGCATGGATGCATATACATTATTTTTCCTCTCATATGATCAAGGTGAAAGATATGAATGGAGGATTTATTTTGATAGGATGAGGGATATGAGATGGAGGATCTGGATAGGATAGTCAAGATCAAAGATAGGAAAGGAGAATGGACTTAGATATTAGGTAAATGGATGGGAGGATTGTGTGGATGAAGCTTGCTCCCAAGTGTAGAGTGCAAGGGGATGAGGGGGTTACACATGATGCTTGTTTGCCAAGTTTTCATCATGGTACTTACCCAAGGTGCCACAAGAAGTGGTTTTCACCATTGGATGAAATGATTTTTCTTTACTTTTTTCTGATTTTATTATTTTTTTTGTATTTTTCTTGAATTTTTTATTTTTTTGAATTTGTGAATTTTTGGAATGGTTTGGATGGAGAAGGATAAGGATGAGTGGATATGGAAGATAGTGGATGCGTGAAACAGGAATGGAGGACTCAAGCATCTAGTTCCATAGATGGCATCCCTTAGTATTCTTTGAACTAGAGGTATGCTCATAGATGTTGGTAATAATAATTGGGGAGATGAAATGGATAGAGGATGGAATATAAGGATCTGGAAAGGATTGGACTAACAGAATGGGATTGTGAAAAGTGGATGGTGGATAATGGATGGGGTTTTGAAGAACTTGTGGAAGATCAACATTGGCACACACCTTGAAGGGTGGTGGAGTAGTGGAGGAGAGGATTTTGGATTATATGTGGATTTTGGGAAATGAGGACCCAAAATAGAGGAAGGGAATGATGGAGTTGGGAGGGTGGATTTTGGGAGATAAGGGCCCAAAATGGATTTGGAAGATGGAGGAGTGTTAGATGGAGGATTTGAGGACTTATGAATGGATGGAGCTTTTGGATTAGCAAGTTTGGATGCCAATTTTGATTTTACTTTGGGATGCATTGCTTCTTTGGGAATCCACATAGTTTTTGATTTTTTCTTTTGGGGCCTTTGTGGCCTTTTTTATTTTTCTTTCTTTCGGATCACATTTTTCTTTTGAGCATGTTGTTTTGAAGGGACATGTTGATCCTTTGATTTTTGTGGATTTTGAGCTTTATGCTTTTTAGATTGGACATCCAAATTGCTTCCAATAGAAATGGGATGGGTGCATGAGGATGAAGGATTAATGGATTTTATGGATGGGATGGTGGAAAGAGGGTGTTGGGAGGCATCCAAGGATGTGTGCCTTTGCTGATCTTGCTTAGGGATTATTTGAGGTGATGGAGTGGTGGATGGAGGGATGTAAGGACCCAATATGGATGGAAGGGATGGAGGATTGAGCATCAGAATATAGGGGCCCAAAATGGATGGAAGGAATGAAGGGTTTAACTTTGGAACATATGGTCCCAAAATGGATACGGAAGATGAGGGATAATGAGATTTTGATTTGTATGAGGGAAATTTGGATTTAGGAGGAATAAAGGATGTACCAACAGCTTGAGGATTATCTTTAGGACCCTTATTATTTCGGAAATAAGATGCGAGTCCATTTTTAGGAGGATGAGATGTGGAAGGAAGATTAGGATCTTTAGATGGATTGGGATCATGACATGAAGATGAAGGGATACTTTGATCTTGACTAGGGAGGGTATCATGAGTTGGAGAGGGAGGGGTGATTAGATCATGAGATGGAAGAGGATCATGTGATGATAGAGGGATTATGTGATCATGAGAGGAAGTGGAGGGGATGGGATCATTAGATGGAGTGGAGGGAGATGCATCATGAGATGGAGAGGTTTCTATGCTACTATGCTTTGGAACAAGCTTTTGGTATGTTTGGAGTTGTGGGGATTGCGTGATGGAGGAAGGTATGGAAGCTTCAACTTGGGTGGATGGAGAAATGATGGTATCATGAAGTGTCAAGGATTGAGATTTGTTTTGAGGTGGAGGTGATTGGGGTGGGTGGAGGACTTGAGGAGACTTGGCCACTTTTCTTTGAGGTGATGATTTTGTCTCCTTTGCTAGCATGTCTTGGATAAGATTATGGATGATAGATTTGGAGGACGTGGATAATATGGATTTTGGAGGATTAGGATTAGATGGAGGATTGGAATTGGATGGAGGATTAGGATTGGGATTGGAATTGGAATTGGATGGAGAATTACGATTAATGATTGGAGGACTATGGAGTAAAGGATTTGGATGGGGAGTAGAGGTAATGAATGTATTGTAGAAGGAAGGGGGTTGAGATGTAGGTGGGGGGGGAGATGGAGGTATACATATTGGATTAGAGGAGTATGTGGATGAGGGATAATATGGAGATATGGATGGGGAATAAGATGGGGATATGGATGGGGAATAAGATGGATTTCCCTTGTCAAAGGTAGGGGAAGGATAGGAGATATGGTATAGATTGGGATTGGGTGTAATGTGTTGAGATGGGATGGATGAAGGTATGATAGGAGAGTGGGAGATTATGGGATTAACTTGGTAGGCAGGTTCATCAATTTCTGTAAGCATCTTCTCATACCAAGCTTTGAAATTATGGGTAGTCATGTTGAGAGTGAAGGATTAGAAGATGATGCTAAATGAAGATGAGGATTATGACTTGGCTTGGAATGATGATGGATTAGGACTTGGCTTGGAATGATGATGGATTAGATTTGATTAGATTTTGATTTGGATTGGAATTGATTCTTGGATTAGGACTTGGCTTGGAATGATGATGGATTCAGATTTGATAAGATTTTGATTGGGTTTTGATTTGGATTGGAATTGATTTGATTGGATTGGTCCTTGGATTAGGACTTGATTGGATTTGGAGGATGAATTGGATTTGATTGGATTAGTCCTTGGATTAGGACTTGATTTGATTGGATTGGTTGATTGATTGAATGGATTGGATTGGTCCTTGGATTATGACTTGGTTGGATTAGGACTTGGTTTGATTGGATTGAATTTGATTTGGATTGGAATTGGATGAGTCCTTGGATTATTACTTGATTGGATTTGGATTTTATTGGATTAAATTAGTTGGATTGGATTTGATTTGGATTGGAATTGGATGAGTCCTTGGATTAGGACTTGATTGGATTTGGATTAGATTAGATTGGTTGGATTGGATTTGATTTGGATTGGAATCGGATTGGATTAGATTGAATTGGATTGGATTAAATGGATTGGATTAATTGGATTATATTGAATGGATTGGATTAAATTGGATTTGATTGGATTGAATTGGATTAGGAAGATGGATGGATTTGATTGGACTAGAGGAAGAATGAATATTAGTTGAGGAAGGATGATTGTTTGAATGGATGAAAGTGGATTGGGGATTGGAAAATTTCTTGGATAGATAGAAATGGATTAAAGATTTGATGATGGCAAGATGTAATTTGGAAAGAGGGATGATTGATTGGTTGTGGGGGATGGACTTGGCAAGAGATGTCAAGTAAAGAAAACACAATGATCAAAATAAGTTATACTCAAAAGACACTCATGCTCCTTCACAACATATCCTATGGCAAGAAAGACAATAGTCAATGGATCCCAATTGGTTTCCCAGCTACACTTACCTAGATCCGACACTTAGATGCTTGACCCCACTCGCTCCCCTCCATGACACTCACTTCTCCGTGGCAGCCAAGCATCAATTCCCATGAAAAATCCTTATGGTGAACTTTGTGTCTCTACTAAGGGCCGTAAAAATATGGGCAGCTTTAGAGGTCCGACCTCCTGCACCAATGACTAGAAGGTTTTTGGCCACTATGCACAAGGTGTTTAGTATGGTTTCCCATTAGGAGCTACCCTTCGTAGTTGCACAAGTGCAATTGAGGCCTATATCCCAACTAAGCACCGAGAACTTAGTAGTCACGCAAGCGTGATTGAGATCTCTAGGATCCTACTAAGCACCCAATGTGAGAGTGAACTCTCATAAAGCCCCAACCATTGACCCTTTCGTAGTCAATGGCCTATTTATTATAGTGAGTTGGGAACCCCAAGTCCGGGTGTACTCACTTGGATCATTCCCCTCTTACCTTCTCAAAGAGCAAGTTGGGAGGGCAGGCCCGCTAAGGGCAAGCATGCAATCAAACAAGAAAAGGTTTGAGGGTTGGGATTTCTGATTGTCTATGTAGACAAGAGCATACTCTCCTACCTCTACACTTTTCTCAAACACAAAAAACAAGAGTTCTTTTACCCCTAATTAAGATCTAGGTGCCTAGAATAAATGATTAAGAAAAACACAATGTTTGGTTGAGTCTCTTAGGCAACCTGCAAAACAACTTGATTAGTAGTTTGAAAATGAAGTCTTCAACAAGCGTTCTGCAAAAGACAAAAGAATGTCAAAATTATTTTGTTTTTTGATCTTTTGGGAATGAGTAGAAAAACAAGAACAAAAACTTTTCTACTAATGAAAAATGTCGATTTGGAGGAAAAATTGATGGGTAAATGGGGTTTGACTAGGTTTTTGCCACCTTACAAGGGATAGGCAAGCATAAAATGGGGATTTTGGAGGAGAGGTGAAGGAATGGAAAAATTTGTCCAAGTTGGACAAAGAAGCAAAAGTTGGAGATAGGCAATATGGGAAAATTTGGAAGTGATTGGATAAAAGTGGAAGGAGTTATGGCAAACCCTAAAAATAGAGGAATGTGGGATTTTAGGCTTCAAAAAGTGGATTTTGGGGTAAGGCCCCCAAGGAAAGAAATGTGCAAAATGGAATTGCGAGGTATCTAGTGGATTTTGGAAGAAAATAGAGTTAAGATAAAGAAAATATGACTAAAAAAATAGAATAATTTTTATTATTGTTAATTCCTGCGGCCACGCTGATTTACAGACAGGCGTGCTAATGCGCGAGTAGTCGCGCTAACAGACAGATTATTAAAATTAAACAAACAACAAAAAAACAAATGCAGACACGCTGATTTGCAGGCGCTCGCGCTCTTTCACAGGCACTCGCGCTGAAGTAGAAATAGAAAATAAATAGAAGTGAAATGCAGAAGAGGAAGAATGAGGAGATAGAAGAATTTTCTAGGCGGATGCGTTGAAGCCGAGGCAGTCGCATTGAAACACAGTGAGGCGCCCAAAAATTTTTGAATTTTCCTACGGTCGCGCTGAAGTCGAGGCGCTCGCGTTGAAGCGCGTGCGCTCACGCTGATATGTGAACCTGTGAAAAAAACCTTCACAAAAAACTCAAATTTTTGTTAGATTCAGGACGTGGGTCCCACCGGGTGTGCCAAAATGAAGAGGGGAAAATGGATAAGAAGGGAAAATGATCAAAACACAATGAAACAAACATGAAAATGCTAAAAACATAAAGAGACCATTTCACCTTGCTATTTTACCTTCTCCTTTGGATTGAGCTTGATGAAGTGAAGGCACCCCTTGATGCTGCTCCACTTGATGTGCTCCTTTGATTGCTTGTGATGTGGAATGCTCTCCTTTGTGCTCAACAAGATGGATTAAGGATTTGAGTGATGGATTATGAATTTCATAGATTGAAGAAAGAAGAGAGGAGAATAGAGAAACATGACAATGCATAAGAAGTGGATCCTTTGTGAGGATAATAAGCTCCAATTTATAGATTGGAGGAGGTCAATGGAGGGCCAAGATTGATTTGATTATGAAGGGTTGAGATTGATTTTAGATAGAAGGCATGGATCAAAGGTGCCTTGGGAAAATAAATAGGAATATAAAATTCCTTTGGAAAAAGGGGGCAGAAATTCTAATTTCAAACTTGAGGAATTAAAAATTTCAAAATAAGGATGCATTGAGGGATTCAAAGAAATTTTAATTTCTTTGAGAGACTCAATGTTGATGTGACATGAGTGAGAATTAAAAATTGGAGAATAATGATAAGCATGATTATGAGAGATTCTAGAAGGATTAATTAGCTTGAGTGGGATTAGGAAAAGTGATTTGTAGGAATCACATGACTAGGTTAATTAATTAGAATTAATTAACTGAGTGGGTTTTAGAGGAAATAATTGTTGAGAGGACTTTAGAAGAATAGGGGAATAATTAATTTCTTTGATAAATTAATTATTGGACTATAGTGATAGGATTAATTAAATTAGATTTAATTAATTATGAGAGGAATAAGGATAACACAATTAAATTAATTAATTATGTTGATAGGCTTAAATTAACTAAATATTAATTTTAGGTGTCTACACATATTTACTCATATTCCCCTTTTAATGCAATATTCCCTCCTTAATGCATGCATAAATACAAAATTTTCAAAAACACACATACATATTATTACTTCCCTTTGACAACAATGCAAAAATGATAAAGTAAAATATATACATATATATATAAAATCTGTATCAAAGTGTTCATCATAGATTACAATTTTAAACAAGTTCATGCATTGGATATTCTCTTGAAAATATTATTGAAATTATGTTGCATCTAGGATAGAGCATTCTTCCATGATTCCAGTATGTTGTCTGTATACTCAGAGGTAGACAACAGTTGAGAATATAATTCTTCCATTGAATCTAGAGTGCAGGTTTCAGGAGTAGCAAGAATAGCTTCTGCACTGGAGTAGGCTCTCTGAAGAATGTCAATCTGTGAGGTGAGATGACTCTTGAGATCTCTTAGAGATTGGAATCTCTTAGCTCTCTCATTATCATACCTGTTCAGTTTGTCATGCAGTTCATCTATAGATCGGTTAAAGGCATGAATAGAGTCCTGGATTGGGACATATGCCTTGCATAACCTTTCTATTTCCTGCTTAGTCTCAACTTGATTCTTAGAAATATCATGATAAAAGAAAGTAATATTGGAGGTAGAGGCAAGATACTTTCCTCTAGATTCAATAGCTTTTTTAACAGACTGCCATTAGGAGATAAAGTCATTTCACTATTTTCAATGTGCTTAGCCAATTTATTTCCATATGCCTTCTTGTGGCTCTTTTCAACATATATTTGAGCAGCATCTTCAAGCGATTTGATTTGATCAGATGCATCTGCAACTAACTGGCCAAGTTTGCTGATAGGAGTAGGAATATGTGCGACAGAGGTTTCCGGTAGTAATCCAGACAAATTTCTACTGCATTCTAGATTGTCTCTACCTCAATTCTTTTCTCTTTCAACCTCTTCTTGTGTGCACGAGATTGCATAAAATTAGCAATCTCCATCATTTCAGATGCACTCAAGGTATTCATGTCAATAGGTCCTGAAATACTTAAAGAGTCTTCATCATCATCAAGTAGTTCTGGCTTTGCCTGTTCAGGGGGTGTACTCTTAATGATGGCTCTTTTTGTGTTCTTCTCTATTGCATCTTCTATTTGCTTAGTAATAACTTCCTCAGTAGACTCCTTTTGAGTAGTCTCATGATCGGTGGAGATTGGGGTTTCTCCAGTTGTTCAGTTGTCGGTTCACTGACCTCTTTTAGTTGATTACCCGGTTGATCACCTAATGTAACCTGTATTTCTGTGATTGTAGGAGGATCCATATTTGGTGCATTAATGTCTCCAGATAGGTCTACTGTGTCCTGAATATTTTCATCAACAAGAATAATGGAATCATCATTCTTCTTGGTTGGATAGACAACGTCAGCTTGAACAATTTCCTCTTCATCCATTTCTGGTCAAGGAACATCTTTTGTGGTATCATCCTTACTACTTGAGTGGATGATATCTTCCCTCTTTTTGATTATACAGGCTAGTTGATGTGTCTCAGACTCAACAACTGACCTTTTTTCCATTTAGAAGCTTCAGTCTTCTTACTTTAAAATCAAAATATGCTTTGTATTCCTCAGTTAAAGCACTAATTCTATTTGATGATAGATTGGGAAAATACTGTACAAATACTTCATCAAAAATATTCTTTTTCTAATTGAATGGCTTCTTCCCATTTATCTAACAAAGTATTATACAAAGAGACTAAAATATCTTTCTCCAAATCATGTGGAAATCTACTGTAATGACCTAGGTAGGTTAGTACCTGTTGAAGTACTTGCTTCTTGTCATCTTCCGTAAAAGAATCATAATGTTCTTTGACATTGTCAAACCTGTTTCTTCCCAATGACTTCATTGTTCTCTCAAATGTTGTGTCAGGTTTGTAGCTGGCAATGTCTAATGGTGTAGTTTCCTTTGGCACTACCTTTACCTTCTTAGGTGTTCTGCTGGTTGCCTTTTCCTTTTTAGGTTCTTCTTCAGAATCTGTACCCTCAAACTCTGATTGCAAAATCAGTTTCCTGTTCCTCTTCTTTGGTACACTCTCCTTCTTCTCAGATATTTTAGGTTATGGTTCCTTCTTGGTTAGGACACTCCAAGTCACCCTTGTAATCTTCTTCATGGGAGATTTTTCATCACATTTCTTTTGCTTTCCTTTTGCTTTTGCTACAGGTGCAGTATCGGTTTCAATTGGTGCAGCTTGGACTGCTAAGATGTCCAATTTTGCCTTCTTTTTGTCTTTGGGTGATGCTAATAGAGTATTAGCATAGCCAATCAGTAAGTCATGATTGACCTCATAGCTCATACCTTCCATCTCTTCCTTCCTTGGTTAAATTGCTTGCATCAAGCAAAAGTCAGTGGTAACCATGAAGATTATGTCTTTTTCAAAGTGTTTTACCACACCTTCAGGAAACCTCATTCTCAAGCTCATATTCTTCTAGAATTCTTTAAAGTACCTGTTCATAGTAGCTGAAAAGCTATTCTTCATAGCCTTAATGTTGTTCTTGATCTATGCATTGACTGGTTGTTCTTTGGACCATTCAATGTCACCTATACCAAGTAGAAAGTTCTGAAAGTAGAAAAATAACCTAGCTAGCAGCTGGCCATATTTGAACTTCTGAGTATTGTCCTTCTTAATGGATTTCAAATTTTGAAATAGCTGGAGTTTGATAGCTTCACAAATATCATAGTCTACATTATCAATTATCATTCTATGTACTGTATGAATTGCTGCGGATGGAACATTGTTAAGTCTACTGGAGTAGAACACTTGGTAGCCTATCACCATTGCTGCAAGTTTCACCTCAAGGTCCCTAATATTATTGATAGAAAAAGAACGCCTATCGGATGTAGAACCGGTTAACTTGAAGACAATATCTTTTGAAATTCTCCTCAACTCAGGAACTTCACCGGTTGAGAAATAACCCGTTACAACCCTAATAGCCTCCTTGGTTATTGTGTGAGTCCTCTCTAGATACATATTTTCACCGTGGACTCGAATCAAAATTATTCTTATGTGTTCATCCTCAAAGTCTTCAAGAAAGTAGGCGGCATTATGAAACCCTTTTTCAAAAACCCTAGCATATTTAGCTTCAATCTTTCCATCCTTATTACAGAGTGATTTTAGCTGAGTATAGATGTGAAGAGTTCCCAAATCTTCAATTTTGCAATCTATATAGCTGGACAAATCACCTTTGACCACAACACCACTCGGGACTTGCGACAATGCATTATAAGACATAATTTCATCTGCCTTTAGAGCTTCCTCAGGCTCAACAATGATCATCAACCTCCCTACAGACTTAGAAGTAGATGCCATTCTAGATAAACAAGTTTCGAGGCAGTATACAAAGAACTACCTAGAATCTTGCATGCCACTCCATTTCCCAGTTGGATTGTTCAAATGCACTCCTGTTCGCTTCTCTACAACTTTTGATTCAACTTGATTTCTCTTAATCACAAAGCAATTTGCCAATTCGCACCAAGACAATCTTGCTTTGCTTTGCAATCGCTTCAATTTATTTTTTTGAAAGAGTTAGGGTAAAAATGATAAGGTAAAACTTGTTTTTATCCTTTTTACCAACTACAATAAATGCTCATACTTTTAGGTTACAAACCCTAATTTCACCGCTTAAGTGAAATACCGGTTAATAATACGTCAACAAAAATCATCAAAATTCAAAATTCAAAAAAAATCTTTCCCACTTATTTTACAAATGGGGTTCGGAAATGTTTTACCGTTACACTCCCCTTAGCCGTATTAGATAGACTTAAGTCACTGATGTTGGATTCTCTTCACTAGGTGAAGGAATGATTTCCTCTACAGGCAATTCTTCGCTTTTCTTCTTCCAAGGCTGGTTCATATCTTCTCTTGTTTCCTCAACATCAAGTTTCTATTTGCCTTTTTGATCCTTGAAAGAGTTGACCAGTTTACTATTCCTTGATCTGCAAAACTTTGCCAGGTGCCCCGGTTTGTTGCAGTGGTAATAGACCATACTAGATGATCTCCAAGGTCCTACATTTCCTCTTCTTGTTCTTTTTCTGCAGTTCATAGCCACATGGCCAAGGTTATTACAAAAGGTACAAACAACATTTGTTCCCTTTTCCATTTTGAATGGACTAAACCGGTTGCCATAGGATCTTTGCTAGTTCCTGTTTACCCAGATATACAAATTCCTTGTCCGGTCACCATATGGTCTAGGATTCATGTGTGGTACAAGATTGTTTGATCCATATCTGCACTCAATATGTTTATGCCCATACATTCTACAAGTGTAGCAATGTCCTTCAAACTTTCTAGACACATACCTAGCATTAATATTGTAACTTGCATTCTTGTTAGGTTTGTTCCTACAAACATTTGTAGTATGACCAGGCTTATGTCAAACAAAGCAGATAGGTTTAAAAGCCTTCTTACCGGTAGTCTTATTGACTTTAGATGTAGTTTTTTTCTTTGGATTGTTGCTCTTTGTGCCAGAGGATTCACCTTTTTCAGTTGTATGAAAACCAAGTCCAGAGATATCACCCTTCATTCTCTGTGACTGAACTTGTTCTTCTAGCATGGTAGAACTTTTGATGAACTTCTCCAATTTCTGATTGGCTTCAGTAAGCTTTTTGATAAGATCTTCATTATGATTAGACAGGTTCTCTTGCAGAGACGATGCCAACTCAAGGTCTAGCTTTAGATTTTTCTTTTCTTTTGTTTCAACAATTAAGTCCTCATGTATAGTATCTTTTTCCCATTTGATCTTTATGATTTCCTGATCTCTTACCTTGATAAGATCTTCAACAACTCTTCTCGCTTCTAGTTCCTGACTCGTGCGGATAGTGAGACCTTCCAGCTCTCTTCTTAAATTCAGTTTCTCACCCTGCAACTTTTCAACTTCTTCTGATAAAGCATCAATATTAGCTTCATCTAAAGAACTATTGTCAGATATTTCTAACAGTTTTTTAGATAGCTCTCTCCTCTTGAGTTGAGAAGCTTTCAGTTTGCCCCTAAGGGATTCAACTTCATTTCTACTAGCTTCTAGCTCTCTGGCCATCTCGAAGTAGCTTCTGTCCCCCCCCCACAGTAGTTTCAAGATTCCCTTCTAAGTGGTTAGGATTCAAAGAAGTTAGGCTCTGATACCAATTGATGTACTTGAAAAGCACTGAGAGGGGGGGTGAATCAGTGACACCAAAATAAACACTACTTTAAACACTAACTGGTAGATGAACTTAACCAAGTAGTTAAACAAAACATATGCTATCCAAAATGAAATAACAACATCCACATAAAGTAGAACATCCACCATAACACAAGTGTTTATACGTGGAATTCCCAAATAGGTAAAAACCACAGTGAGATGGAACTCATAGGTTAACTATCTACAGTAATAGATAACTGACCCATTAAGGTCTTACAAAGAGCTCTGCTAGGAGCGAATCTTGTTAGAGATCCCAAGCTTGATTAGAAGCTTATACCCTGTTAAGAGTAACCTTGCTGGAGGATTTTAGAATCCAAACTAATGGATCACCTTGTTAGAGGATTTGTACAATGAAGCTTGTTAGAGCTTACCCGGTTAGGGGATTTAGTTATGTCGTAATGATTAGAAAACAATAAGAAAGATTTGATCTGTTCTAAGTAGCACAAACTTGCTTGATCAGATCATTCTAAGTACATTCAACACTGCTCTCCATCTAAACACTTATCACTCTTCAGCAAAAGTATTCACATAGAGCACCTCTACTATATTTGTTCTCTCTTTTTCATCTCTCTCAAAATGCTTCACTAAGATGTCTCTAAATAGGCATTCAGACCTTATGTCGGCCATAGGAGCACAATTTCCTAGGTGTGGTGTATCTAGACATTTAAATATAACTCATCACAAAAATGACCGCCAAACAAATGGTGTTGGTAACTCATCACAAAATTAGATACCGGTTAGAGCAGTCAATACCAGTTGGAATAAAACTAGTGAATCGTTGTCCAGGAATCTTCCACTTGATCTTCACCTTCAACTTTATCTTCACTTTGATGTTGACTTAGTGTTACCATAGGTTATCTCTTAGGCACATACCGGTTGACACAAAGTATCGGTTAGAGATAGACCTTAAACATACCAATTGGTAGTAAAAACCAATTGAAGTTATACCGGTAGTCAATGTAATTATATATGTGTGTGAGAGTGTTTCATCAATGACAACAAGTGATGAATACATTACAATTATCATCAAGCCAACAGAGCAAGAGTTAACTTATAAAATGGAGGTTCATGAGGAATAACTAGTGGAATTAAATAACTAAAATTATTTAACTCATATGCATGATGAAAAATAAATAAATATGAATTTTAGTTATTTTTAGACAAAATTAAATTATAAAAAAAGAAATTAAGTAAATTAAAATAATTCATTTAATTGTGGAAGAATAATTAGCTAATTAAATAAAAATAGTTTAATTATTATGCACTAGAAGAAATTATGGAAAAATAAATTAAATAATAAAAAATATTTAATTAATTCGAAAGAAAAGAATAGTTGATGAATTAATTAAATAATTAAAAAATATTTAATTAAGATGGAGGAAAACTTTGAATTTTTTTTATCAGTAATCGCTTTTGACTGGAGCTATGAACCAGTGGGGTCACATTTGGGGGACCCCATCCCCGTGGTGAGTTTTTGGCTTGCTAAGGCATTAGCACTTCCTTGATTTGTGTCTTGCAAAATCGATATTGCAATCAAGCCTTAGAAGATGGAACACCAATGTGAGGCCTAAGTGAGGAAAAAATTGTAGGCGAGTACAATTTAGAACGCTAGAATATCGATAAAGGAAATGGTAAAGAATGATGATGTGGTTAAATAAAAATGTATTATTCATTTTTAGGTGTACATTTTTCCTGTTTTTTAGACAATGCATTTTATAGCGTCGTTTCAAGAAAATAATGATGGTACAAAATTTTTACTTGTGACATGCCCTATTGTGCATGAAGATAGAAATATGATGCCCCCTTAAGAGGTTGACCAAAAATAATAATTTTCTAATTGAACTCTCGATGGGAAGGATTTGCTAGTCTAGGTGGATTGATAGTGAAAAATGAGGTGGAAAGGAGGAAAAGTGGGGAAAATATGAAAGGGCAAGCTAGATGGGTGATAGGAAGAGTAATTAGTGCAAGACAAGTGTGGATGAGCTATTTGGGAGGTTATAAAATGGATTATCTTGGGGTTCATTTGTCCTTATTTGCACTCTCCTAATTTCAAAAGTTTACATCTTGCAGAGCCTCTAGTTTCAGAAGAAAATAATGAGATGGTAGGCATTCCAATTGATAGGCATTGAGTGAAGCATGTAGACATACATACAATGGCTTGGGTCAGGACCAACAATATGTATCTGGTTCTAAAGCTCCTATGTCATTTATTAGGTGCATTTGATACTATGGAATTATGAAAATGCAAAAACATAATTCTAGGTAAAAATGCACAAATGATTAGTAAATCCATGCAAATGATGCACTTCTATAAAAATGATGTGCAATGTGAAACATTTGATGTGTCACTAAGCTTTTAATAGGGCCAATTGTATAATTAAAGAATTATGTAAATGATGAGGATATGGCAAGATTGATGGCTAAAATCATGTAAATAGAAATCATGACATAAATGATGAAAATTTTGAATTTAAAAAATAAATGCATGTTATTATGTAGGAGTTGGATCGCCTTATGTATCAAGAGAAAAACTCGATGAAAAAATATCTACGACCCCAAATAACTAAGGCAGAGCATAAGTTTATTAATTTTATTGGCTTACGACACATTACCTATATGCCTAAAATTAGGAAAAATATAGCAATGGTGATAACTTTGGTTGAGTGGTGAAATGGTGAGCATATCTCATTCCATATACCTATTGGGAGATCACATAAAAATTATAGGATAATTATAAGATCTTGCAAATACTTGATGAGTCCTGAAATTGTCCTCATTTCCTTACTTTTAGCTTTACATTTTCCATGAAATTCCCAATACTTGTAAGACATTATCTAAACATTCCTAGTTATCTTTGTAGACACCTAAAATTGTCCTATTCTAATTAAATAAACAATTTATTTATTTAATTATTTTATCTTAAGCCTTCTATTAGTTAAATAGATCTTTATTTATTTATTCATCAAGCCTCTTCTAGCCTTTCATAATTTAAATAAATATTATTATTTATTTATATTATCCTTCCCTAAATTAAATAAATATTTTATTTATTTAATTGGTTCCACCTCTTCTATTAAGTAAATAAATTTGTATCTATTTAATTAATTCATTAGCTTTTTCCCTCCATGATAAGTGTCACTCATCTCTGAATCTAACCATCTCTCTAATATTTTCCTATTTCCAATACCCACCCTCTAATCTAAGTCGATTGTTTATCCCTCCACCTCTTAATCCTAGCCCTCCATTTCTAGGGTCATCTATCTATTTCCCTCTCTTTCCATCAATCAATCAAGTGAAGCACCTACACTTTGCTAAATTGCATACTCAACCATATCCATTTTTTATTGAGCTCTTGTTCACACCTAAAATATGAGAGAAACCATAATAACAAGATCAATGGAAAATACAAAATAACATTAATGAATGATACCGGTCTGCAAATTTTCGCAATGCAGGAACTTTTTTAGAAACATGTTTGGGGGGATGAAGCGTTCGCAGATCCCCTGCCACCTGTGGATCCCTTTAAAAAACATGTGGACCACGTTCCTTAGTGGTTTTTTCACGAAGGGAAGGGGGTAGACATGGAAGTGGTGCAAGACAATCAGCATTTTGACAAGGGTTTTCAACTAAAGGAATTTCAGTGGAAAGATTTTTCGTTATTATCCAATTTCTAACTATTTCCAAGGTATTTTTAAACATAAGGGAAAGCTTGTTTCAGGCAATTTGCAGAAGACTGGGAAGAGGGTTTCTGTAATGCGGTGACATGGTGGAAGTGGGTTTGATAAACTTAGGGCATCCAAGGATGTTTTCAATGTGAATGGTAGGGTACCCTCTATTTCAGTGCCTAATTTGAATGATGAGCAGAAAGATGGGTCTAGGGTTTCCCTCAATAAGCGAACTTATATTGAAAATCAGTTTGTGGTAAACCCTAATTCTCATTCATCGCCATGTGATATTTTTGTGGATGCTTCAGGTGGCATCCGTAATCCTTTGGGTGTTAGTCATAATTTAGGGGTTAATAAGCCGCAGACAGTTTGGCTTCCGGTGCCCTTAATTGATGTTTGTGCTAATCTGTTTGGTAAGAAAGCTCAAGATCTTTAATCTCTTGAGCTTATTATTCAGGTTTGGGGTGATGTCATTACCCTTTCAAAATTGAAATATAATATTCATATGTAGTGATATGGCACTTTATATTTTCAAGTTTTGCCTGCTAGTTCCTTTATTGTTGTTTTTGATTCAAAATAAGCTAGAAATAAGGCTTTGGAAGTTCCATTTTTCTGGTTGGGTAGGAATTTAATTTTTGTTAAGGTGTGAAAACCCCTCTTTGAGCCTTCTTGGGTCTCTTCCAAATAGACTCTGATTTGGTTTAAGCTTCCTCAATTACCTTTTGAATTTGCTGATTCTGATATCTTACAAAAAATTGGGGATTCTTTTGGTAAATTTTTATTATCTCATTCAGTATTTGAGGATGATTTGTTCCGTGTTAAAATTTGTGTTTTAGTTAATTCAAGCATTTCTCTTCCTTGGACTTGCAATATTAGGTTAGTTTCTAGTATTTGATGTCAAAATATTGCTAGGCATTCTGATGGTTTTGGTCACTCTTCTGTTTCTATGGATTCTGCTTTGTTTTTTAATATGAAAAGGGTGTCGGCTAAGTCTATTTCTAAAGGTTTGGAATCTTCTTCTAGTCTCATGGAGAAGGAATTTTCTAATTCGGATTCACTCTCATGGGCTAAAATGCAAGATATTTTAAAGGGATCTAATATCCCCTCTTATGTCCCTCCTTCGCATCTGTTGGGTACGAATGCCCCATTTGGGGTTGGTTTTGTCCCTGATAAGGTTAATTGTTCCATTCCAGTAAATTCTTTGGCTGCTAAATTTGTTAATCCTCCTTCAAATACTGATGTTTCCAATAAACCTTCTTATGAGTTGGGTAGATCTGGTTCTTTTCCTAAATCTACTTCTCATAAGTCTTTGGATAGTACTTCTATTATTCCGGATGACCATCTCATTGCCTAGGTTCAAAATATTGTTAACATGAATAACATTGTTCTTAACTCTGATGTAGTAGATAGAGTGATTACTTCAATTGATAATGATCTATTTAAGTTGAATAAGGATTTGTCTGCATTTCCTATAGCTAATCCTTTTGATGTGCTTGATCCGGATAAGGATCGGCTTCCTAGTGTTCTTGATATTCATTTGGGTAGTAGTGGTAGGTTGCACTTGATTCGTTCTCCACTCTCTCCTATATCTCCATTCACTACCCCTTTGAAGAGGGGTCATAAACCAAAGCATGTCAAGACCCAGTAGGAAATTGTTGCCCATATTCAATAAACTCTTCTTTCTTTGATGGATTATTCCAAGGGGAATAGAAAAAAGAAGCCTTTTAGTCCGCCTGTTACAAGGTCCTTGGCTTCTAAGTGGTGTCTTTAGAAGGACTTTTCTGAGGGGAAGATCTCTTAGACTAGTGATTGTGTAAATAGGGGAGCCTCGGTGTCCCCTCGAGGCCAATGAGGATCATTTCCTAGAATGTTAGGGGCTTAAATGCCCCTAACAAAAGATGCTTGATTAAGTCCCAATTGGATTTAATGAATTGTGATATTGTGATGGTGCAAGAAACTAAATTAAATTTGTCTTCTGCTGAGTCTTTGTTCTCCTCTTGGAAGCTCTAGAAATTTTGCATTTATCCTTTTAAGGGGGCTTCGGGAGGGCTTGCTTTCCTTTGGAATGACTTTAGTGTAGATCTTTCTTTGGTTGCTTCTTCTTCAAATTGGATGCTTGTTTGGTTAAAAGTAGATTTTCCAATGCTAAATTCTAGCTTTTCAATATTTATGGACCCATTAGTATTGTTGAGAAGAGGAAAATTTGGGAGAGATTAGTTGTGATTGCATCTCCATTGAAGGGTGCCTCTTTGACTTTTGGGGGAGATTTCAATGCTATTTCAAGTCTTGAAGAGAAAGCAGGGGGTATTATTCTAAACAAGCACATTATTGTTGATTTTTGTCATTTTATTAAGGAATTGAACCTAGTTGATTGTAAAACTCAAGAATGGTCATTTTACTTGGACAAACATGAGAAAGGATTATTTATAGATTGCTGAGAGGTTGGATCATTTTTTGGTATCTGAAAGTTGGTTTGGTTCGGATTGGGAATTATTTTCCTCAGTTCTCCCTTATACTGGTTCAAATCATTTTCCTATTCTATTTTCTATTCTTGAGGATAGGGCTCCTCGTAAGCTTCCTTTTAAGTTTGAGTCGATGTGGTTTAGGGATCAATCTTTTTTGCCCCTATTGAAAATGTGGTAGATGTCTGCCCCTCATGTGAGTGGGTCTAAGATGTATCGGATTGTTAAAAAGATAGGCTATCTTAAAGGAAAGATTAGAGAATGTAATTCTCTTCATTTCAAGAATATTTTTGGAGAGAAGGTTAGGATTCAGGAGGAAATTGAACAGGTGAATGAGTTTATTTTAAAAGTTGGTATGGATTCATTTTCCTTTTTTAGGCTTAAATATTTGAAAGCTCAGCTTGAGGAGGTTTTGGCTCGTGAGGAATCTTATTGGAGATAGAAGTCTATGTTGGAAATATGTGCCTTGAATTCACTTGACATTGTGCTAGTTTCTGATCGGGCTGATCGAAGTAACCTATCCTGATGGAACATCTATCAGCATAACCTTTGCCATTGAACTCAACATATTGGAGTAGGTATCGAAGCTCAGAGAAGTGGGTTTTGAAGTTATCCCGATGACCCGACGAAGTCATCTTCAGTCATCGGGGTAGTATCGGCTATCGAGTGGACTAGTTCAGGTGTGTTTCTGATGACCCGATAAAACCAACTAAGTGCTATCGGTGATCGGGGTGACACGGTTGGTTGCTACACCGATACTTGATGAGTCTGCCTTCTTTGGTATTAGGGATCAGGGTAGCCAGTTTGGTTGTCTTGCCGATGACCCAATGGAGTCGCCTTCGATGATTGGGTATCATCGGGAGCTTGGGTCTATCTGTTGGAGTGTTATTCTGATGATTCGATGGAGTTGACCTGTTTTGTAACCGCATTAGTGGAGTCATCTACTGGTTCATCGGGAGATCAGAGCAACGAGTTTGTGGTCTGTCTGATGGCCGATGGAGTAGAGATCGGCCGTGGATGCTCACTTCAAACCGAAGTCCAAAAGATGACCTTGTGGTCACATTAGAAGTTCCTGCCAGTGTATGTGAATACGAACCGACCCGACTTCTTGATGCATGTGGGATATTGTGTTTTTCATGAATGCAGACCGATGCAGGTAGACGGTTAGACTTCAAGTCATTGGTGCAGTTGCTCAGATGAACGGTCGACTTGTTTGGTATTTGAAGCAAAATGCAAACCAATGTAAGGTTGATGAACTGTAATAGCTATTAAGTGTTCTATGACTGTAATTGACCCAAGTTTTGCTTTATCTAGAATGATTGTTTGACAAAGTGAAGGAAGTCTGCAGACTGGACTTTATTGTATTTGACATATTGTTAATAAAGTCATTTTCTGTTGGTGGTGGGTTTTTCTCCTGAAAGGGTTTTCCCACGTTAACTCTGTGTGTTCTGTCTCTATGTTGTTTAATTGTTTATGCTCATGCTTGTGTCATATTCTGTAAAAGTTGAAAATTTGTAAACACTATCCTATTTTCCCCTGCAAATTGACATTAGGGAAGCATTTTTCTGCACTTGCTTTCCTTATAGGGATCTGTGGTTGTCAGAAGGTGATAGGAATACTAAGGTTTTTCATTCCTCGACTAAATTAAGGAGGCTACGTAATAGGATATCTTGCATTCATGATTCTAATGGGAATTGTCTATCCGATGAGGGTTAAATTGCTTCTGAGGCTATTAATTTTTTTAAGTCCTTACTTTCTGCTGATACAGTGGATTCAGACAGTAACTTTGTTAATTCAATTACTCCTCTTGTTAAGGAGGAAGATAATAGATTCTTATGGCTCCTTTTACCAGTCTTGAGTTAAGAGAGGTGGTCTTTTCCATGTCCCCAGAGAAGGCTTCGGGGCTCGATGGGTTCACTGCTTTATTTTTTCAAAAATGTTGGGAGTTTGTGGGGAATGATGTCCTATTAGCTCTTGAGGAGTCTAGGCATAATAGAACCATACTAAAAGATCTTAATACAACTCTTATTGCTATTATCCCTAAGGTAGAGAATCCTAATTCTTTTTTTGATTTCCGTGCAATTGCTTTATGTAACACCTTGTACAAAATCATCACTAAGGCAATTTCAGTTAGGATAGCTAAACTCATTCCTAAGATTATTTCTATTGATCAGGGTGGTTTAAGGGTGATATTGTTACATGCGAGGTTTTGCATTCCATCTCTTTACAAAAGACTCCGAATATGATTCTTAAACTTGATATGCTTAAAGCTTATGATCGGGTGGATTGGCACTCATTAGTTTCTGTTTTGAATCATTTTGGTTTTGCTCATAGTTGAATTAAATGGGTTTTTTCCTGCATCTCTTCTACTCGATTTTCAGTATTACTTAATGGTTCCCCTTTTGTTTTTTTCACTTCCTCTCAAGGTTTTAGGCAAGGTGATCCTTTGTCCCCTTTTCTGTTTATTCTTTTAGCCGAGGCTTTTAGTAGGGCTATTTATGCTGCTAGATCATCAAGAATTTGGAAAGGAATTAAGATTGATGGTTATCCGATATCCCAATCCCATTGTATTTTTGCAGATGATACTCTTCTATTTGGTTCAACCTCATTGGCTGAGGCTAAAGTCATCAAGAAAATTATTGCAGACTACTCTTCTTTTTTTGGATAGAATGTTAAAGCTCCAAATCTAAGATTTTTTTTTTGAATGTTTCCCCTTTAGTAAAGAATAGGTTGACTCAATTTTGGGGTTTTAAGGTAGGATATTTTCCTTGTAACTATCTAGGCATCCCCTTTTTTGTTGGTTCGGATAAGACAATGTTTTGGGACAAGGTGGTTCATGCGGTGTCTTCCATAATTTCTTCTTAGAACCATAAATGGCTTACTTTAGCTAGGAAGATTCTTCTGATCAAGTCAGTTCTTAATGCTATTCCTATTTATTTGATGTCTATTTTGAAAACTGCTCCTAAGATTGTTCATGAGCTTAAGTCATCTTTAAGATCCTTCCTTTGGAATGACAATATTGGAGACAAGAAGAAGATCCCTCTCTTGGCTTGGGATAAGGTTTGTCTTCCTAAGGAGGTATGGGGTTCGGGTATCAAAGATGTAGTTATTCAGAATAGAGCTTTGGGGGCGAAGTTAGTCTAGAAGCTCTATAAGGACCCCTCAAGTAAATGGGCTTCTCTTATGTTTGTTAAGTATTTGAGGGGGGCTCCTAGAGAGCGGTTGTTCACAACTTCATCTCTTCCAAAAGGGTCAGTTTTTTAGAATTTTATTACTAGTTGTAGATCGGTTATTCTTCCCCACCTTTCTTGGGTAATTCATAATGGAAGAAAGGCTCTATTTTGGGAGGAAGTTTGGCATGACCATGTTGCTATGACTAGTATTCAGGATTGGTCCCCTTTATCAGATATCCTCAAAGATCATTGGGGTGTGTTTGTTGTTGATTACTGTTATGTTGATGTTTTAGGTCCTTATCCCATTTTTTGTTGGAAATCCATTGATTCTGTGTTGGTATACCAAGAACTTAAAGATTCTTATGTGCAAGAGCTTAAGAAGAGATTGCTAGTATTCAGGACATGGAGGATGATTTGATCTAGATTAAGAATGTGTCAGGTTCTTATACAGTAAGGGAGGGCTATAAGGCTTTGTCTCATTCCTCTTCTTTCTCCTCTTGGCCTTCTAAGCTCTTTTTGCATTTGGCTTGTCTTCCTAAAGCTGGTTCTTTTGCCTGGTTAGAAGTACAAGATAGAGTTCTTACGGGGATGAGATTAGATAGACTTGGGATTACAAATGTGTTTCCTTGTGTGTTTTGTGGCTTCTTCATGGAATCTTTGGATCATGTGTTTTTACATTGTCCTTTTGCTTCAGATTGTTGGTATTGGTTGTTTGGTAAGCTTGGATGGACATTTGCTATTTGTCCTAATTTATTATCTCAATTCATGGCTTGGCCTATGTTGTATTTGACTTCATTTTATTCCTGTCTCTAGATTGTTGCTTCGTCTATTGTTATTTGGAATATATAGCTTGAGAGGAATCATAGGATTTTCAAACACAAATCTACTTCCTTGGTGGATGTGATAGGAAGGATTCAATCTTCCATTACTAAAGTGGTTCTCTCCTTTATTTATTAAAAATTGGATCATTTTTGTTCCTTTTCTCACTGGGATGGTTGGGTGACATGGAATTGGGAGGCTCTTCGAGTCATTCCCTCTCATGGGGTTGTATCATTAGCTTTATCTTCTGGTGTCAAGTGTAGGCTTTCTAAATGATCCCCTCCTCTGCAATTCTCTTTTAAAATAAATTTTGATGGGGTTGCCAAGGGAAACCCGGGAAAATCTAGGATTGGAGTTGTCATTTTTTATCATAATTCAAAAATTGTCAAGGCTGCTTGTAAATATATTGGTTTTGGTTCTAACAATTCTGCAGAATTCCATGCTTTATCATTCGGCCTGGATTTAGCTATTTCTCTGAACATTAAGGATATTGTAATTGAAGGGGATTCTATGGTAGCCTTTCATTCGGTTTCCAATAAGAAATGTGCCTCCTGGTAGTTACAATACCTTTTAGATTGAATTCTTGCTCAATTAAAGTTTTTTAGTTCCTTTACTATCTCTCATTGTTATAGGGAAATAAATTGTATTGCTGATTTTATTGCTAACAAGGCAACAGTCGAGTGCTTGGAGTACTTGGAGGTCTCCCCCATAGATATTCCCTCTTCTTGCATTAGCATTTTATACTAGCTTTGTTTGATCAATATTTCTTGTTTATTTTGTTGACTCATGGGTAAGGGAGTGCTTTTCAGTTTTGAATTGGTATGGCATGTGTTTTCTTGTTCTTAAAGCTGTGATATCTGAGCTTAGGCAGTATAGTTTAATCATTAGGATTGGTGGTGTTCTTTCAGAAAGTTGATGGTTTGATACTTTTGTCATGCACCCTTTTCATTGTGGATATACTTGTATGTGCTACATTAGGGAGGGTGTTGTCCACTTGTTTATTTTGTGGTAATATTTTTGTTGATGCCATACATGCCAAGTGTTTTCTCTACGAAAGGTGGTGTTGATGGAGTTTATCTGTGCGATATGTCTCTTTCATGATTCCTATGTCCTCATTCCTTTTACATTTGGATCAAGTTTTTCTGGTTGCATATTGGTATTTGGTTGCTTATTATGCATGATTTATTTTTTTCTCCATTCGGTACTACTGCAATCATTATTGTTAATTGGGCTTACTTATTATTGTGGATCGTATCTTGGGAGATTGGTTTTGTTAATTATGAATGTGTGTCCTCTTTATCTCGGTTACTGATCACTTCTTTGAATCATTGGCTTGGTAATTATGATTGTGTGAGTTGTTTATCTCAGCTTCTGTGAGATTTTGAACATCGCTTCAAGTTATATTTGTTATGATGTCTTCTTTCATTTGGTTTGTGATATATATGAGTTTTTCATATCTTTGATCTTAGCATTCCTTCCTCTTGTTGATTCTTTCCTTCTGAGGGTTGTCATTATCATACATTATAAGATGAGGAATTTGGGTGGGATTGTAATCTGCTTCATTCAGATGATTTTCATGAGGCTTGGAAGGTGGTGGTTGAGTTGTGGATCTTGGAAACTGCAGATGTTGCAGTATATGCAATGGTTTCTTGTTTTTCTTTTGTTTGCTTGGCTCTTCTTATGGTTAATCTTTTGGCTCATCCTTTTGTTGATTCCATTGGGGTTTCAGCATCCTGCTCTCCTTCTTATTTGGGTTATTCTCTGTTTGATCACGATTTTCATTATGGCATGCTCACTTACAGTGGTTTCATTTATTTTCTTGAGTTTTATGCTAATAAATGGATTGGAGAATTATTCTATGTAGCCAGGGGTGGTTCGAGGATGTTCAATTTTTTGTTGTTCTAAAGTTGTAATTGGCAATTGTTCTTCTATTCCATTGTTGCGGTGTTCTTCAAAGTGAGCTGAAAGGATGATTATGCATATGATATCTTTTTGTATGCCTTTTATGGCGGCTTCTTTTGTATCTAATGGAAATATTATTTAATATTGGGAGGGGTATTTTGGATTATGCCCAGGAGGCCTTTTTGTTATGGGTAGGTAGGCCTTAAGTTTTTTGGAGCAATACTGGAGGGTTTTCTTATTGGCTCTTTCCCTCTAGTGCTCGTTGGACCAGACACCATGTAAAAAAAATTAAAATATTAATATAATTTACTGGTAAATCCACTTTTATTAAAAAAAAAAAAGAAAAAAGAGATCAATGGAGATATGAGGACAATCAAAATCAAACCCATGGAGCATGTGAATGGTATAATTTAGCTTATTTTGTGTTTTGCATGTTCTTTGGTTCTCTATTGGTTTTTTATGTTGCATTTTTTGTAGAACTAGGGTTTAGTGGATGATTCTTTATGTTTTTATAATAATTTTGATATCCAATTTCAAAACAATCAATCTTAATTATTAAAGCACTAAGGATGACATATATAATAATTATAAATGGATGTGTGATTTTGAGAATTTTTATGAAATGTGATGGATTTCTATGTTAATTATGATGTCCACTTCCGAAGCACTGGTAGTGTGTTGATCGTTAGCATATTCAATAGGTTCTTGTAGGCAGATGAATTAGGGTTAGGGAACTCATTAAGAGATCTGGTGACTGAGCAATCTATTAGGCCATCGATAAAAAATGTTGCATTGAGCCCGGTAAGAATTTCATAATGACTCTTTCTAGAGGGGATTCAAACAATTTGTTCACTTTTACTATTTTTAGTAAGTCAGAGTCTACACCCACTTGATTAGTTGGTATTGTACTATTTTGGGTAAGTAGGTAAAGACATTTAATGATATGATTTTGTCAATCAATGTGATCGAGAGGTATTATTTTAAATAACATTAAAAGTGAACTCTAAATTAAATAGTTAACGTCATTTATTTGACTTGATGTGGGCACCTAGGGGAGTTATAAGGTGTTATTTTGAAATATCAATAAATTGTTTGTTAGGGAGTGGATGCCAATATGGGAGACATAAGGGGTTGGTTTTTAATTAAATAGAATATTTAATATGCCTACCTAGGTGCGGGATTTGGAGGAGGTTGAATACCCCTTCTTGAGTTCATTTTACATTCATGTATGATTTAGAAATTGATAACAAAACTTTATTCAATTGAGTGTGTTCATCCTTTTCCTTTGTGAGGATGAAACCTTCACAGAGAATATCTACTTTGTTGGTGAAACATCCAAAGAATCACATTTAATCTTCATTGTATGACATTTTAGTTTTTATCTTTAGTTTAAGCTTAGAGAAAAAAGGACAATTTGTGTGAAGATGAGGTAAAGAGAGGATTGGAGAAATTTATTACAGATTTCAACTCCTTTGTTGGTCACTTGTTATTCCTAGATTGGTCGCACCATTGTGAGTTAGGTGTGGGAAAATTTGGGAAGTTTTGGCATCCAAGTTGGAGGTACTTTTTTCTATTTGGGAGTTGTCTAGGGCATATCATTCAAGAGGCATTCATTTTGCACCTAAAGAAGCTACTTGTGGAGTGTGTCATCCAAGCTTGTGACACTAGTTTGGTGATTATAGACATTGTATGATTGAAAAATTTAACACGATGTGACTCAATAATAAGCTCAAACACAAAATCCTAAGACACATAATGAATTCGAAATCACAATAATGGAGAATCGAAATGAAAATAAACTTAAATAAAAATAGTTATACCTTAATAAAGAAAACATTTCCTTTGGCCTTCATTGCTCTTCTCACTTTGTAAGATTGATAGTATTGTTGCTCTCACAAATTATCTTAAGTACTATTTGGACAATGTAGGCACAAGAAAGCTCAAAGATTGTGGTTAGCTAGAATGATTAATGAAGGTTGCCTTTACAAATTTTCTTGATATCAACCAATGGTTGTGATTTGAGGAGAATATTTAGTGATCAATGGTTGAGAGGAATTAATTGAGAGTTAACTGATTGCTTGATGAAAATTTATTAATTAGTTAAGTGACTTGATTGGTTTTTTAACTAAGTTGATGAATCCATTAAGATAATTGATTGGTTAGTGAAGTGGATTGATTGATTTGTAGAACTCTAAGTGACTGTCAATTGAGAGGTGGACTTAATAAATGTTTTAAATAATTAAGATTATTTAAACATGAGCATAAGAAGAATTAAATGATTAAAATAATGATTTTATTTAATTTTAGGAGAAATTTAGAAAAAAAGGTGAACAGTTGAATAAATTAAAGAATTTATTTAATTTTAGAAGACTTAATTAACAAATAAAATAATTATTTAATTATGGGAGAATGGAAAAAAATGAATTAATTAAATAATAAAAATTACACAATTAATGGTGGAAGACATTAAAATAATTAAATAATTAAAAATTATTTAATTAATAATGGAGGGAAATTTTGATTTCTTGAATTTGAAATAGAGGAATGCAATTAGTTTAATTAAATAATTAAATTTTAATTAATTAAGAAGAAAATTACTAAAATGTTGTTTGTAGGCATCGAGACAATTTTTGGTGTTTACATTTTGTCCCTCTTTGAGACAATGCGATCTAAGCATTATTTCACATAAAATTCATGAAAAATATAGGTCCTACCATGCCCCAACATACCCTCATGAAAACAAGCAAATATGGCACTCCATCTGGAAATTGGACAATTTTTTTTGAATTGAGTCCAATTTGTCGATATTGCTTTTTGTGTCCATAGGTACATTTATGTTGAAAAATGATTTACGTAGGTGAATTTAATAAGGTTTGGACGTCAAAATCTATTACAACTAGTACAAATGGTGTAGGAGAGAATCCCACTAGGTCAATTTTGGTGTATAAATACCCCCTAGAAGGCGTAAAATTATCATTTGTGTTTGTTTGATTTTAAAAAATTGGAGGAGATGAGGAAGCCCTAAGATTGGAGTAGTGATGGTATGAAGGGAATTCTAGAGCGTGAGCATCGATCCTGGCATATGTGGACCTACAAATGACTTGCAAACATGGGTCCCCCAATATGTATCCCTTTTGCACTTTTCAATTTTGTCATTTTTTGCTAGATTTAGGGCCCCAAAATGAGGGCATTAGTTGTGGTGTAGGATTATGCACTACAATTGCATATGGTTTCATTGCAATTGAGATGAAATCAATGCAATTGTGGATTTAGCAGCACAATTATGCTATTTTGTGATGCAATCAATATAAAGTGACACATTTGCTCCTTATTGCACATCAATCATTCAATTCAACGCATTAATGTTATTGTGTAAAGCATTTGAATTATTTCACACATGTGTTTGAGTTAGTAAAGTATTTGATTTGGTTTAATGCACATGTCTAATTTTGCAACATAACTATTGAAATTGATTTTATTTGTAAAATGTTGCACTTCACTTGCTTTTTTTAGCATTGCAATTGCCTAGTAATTTAGAAAAATGACCCTTTTCATAAAATGAATCATCCAATTAGGTCAATCAGGTTTAGGGGTACATTATGATTGATTATGTACCTTGAATTAATGTAGGTTGAGTTGCATCCCTTGTATACTCGAGATTTTTGGCCAGACTATTGGTTGTTGCAACTTCATTTGACACTCGAGAAATCAGACATGTTGCATGCATTAGGTCTATATCATATCACATGTATGCCCAAGATTAGGACAAATAAAGACTTGATTACAACATTAGTGGAGTGATGGTACTCTTAGATTTGTTCTTTTCACTTGCCCACTAGAGAAGCTTCAATCACACTTGAGGTTGTTTGGCTCATTCTTTGTATCTCTATTTATGGACATAGAGTTATATATGAGCCTTCTACAAGATTTATTGCTCTAGTTTGGTGCTTTGAGATGGATGACCTAAGTATAGAGGATTATGAGATTTGTTGGGACACATTGGTTGATCACTATGAGTATTTGATCATTATAGTATGTTCATCTATAGAGGGTGTTATTATTCCTAATAGATGTGCAAATGGATTTCTAGCTGGTTGGGGTGAGGCTCTAGAGCACATGATGACTTAGGCTATAATGTATGCTTTAATACCTTATGTCCTCTCTATGCTATATTTTTTACATGATGTTGCATACCAAGAGGAATGTTCCATTAACTATGGTATCTCTTTGCTATAGGTTCGTGCCTAGGAGCATATCACAATGTATTTTCCAATTGTAGATAGGGCACTGGGAGATGACTTGATGTGTTTATAGGTATGGAGGAGCACTCACACAACCCCATCTTGGTCTTGTTTTATATTGGTGACATTTTTTTTGAACACCTTTGTCGATTTTGCTTGGAGACCATACTAATAGATGAGGCCTTAGGATGATGATGGGGAGCATCTCCCCTATTATTGCTAGACACTATACTTGATTGGTTGTATAGTACAAAGTCAACATATCATTGACAGGCAGTTGTCAGTGTGTACTAAAATGGCTTGCAGAAGTTTAGGATGAGCCTTGTGGAGAGGTACAATTTTCCCTAACATCTAGGAAGGACGAACATTGGGGGCCTATCATTAGTCTACATGTAGCATACCAAGAGTTTGACAAGCAATCTAGTGGAGAAAGGTCTGGATGTTATAGATGTCATGATGACACCCACCTGTGATACTTGGTGGGCCACACATCGAACAATACCTTTGACATATCTAACATTATTGATACCTAGGACACCACAGGGTTGAGGGAGAAGAGGGAGATTGGGGGACAAAGGATGAGGTCGAGAAGATGGTGGAGATGGATATGATGGGGGCCATGTTGGAGGTGGCAGAGGTGATATGGGTGGGAGAGATGATAGGGGTGACAAAGGTGGAAGAGATGATGGTGATAGAGGAGTGCTAAAGGTTATCCCCATTCAAGTTTAGCATGCACAAATTCCTCAAATATAGGTGCCACAACTACAAGCCCCTCTAGTATAGGATCAACCATATTTTGGTGAGGGTCCTGAGGATGATGATATGGGTGATGATTAGGATCTACAAGATGTGCCTATAGGGAGAGAGGATGTGGGAGAAGATAGGAAAGAGTACCTAGATCTTCAAGCATATATTACAATATTGCATGCTCATCTTCCAACAACATAGGCACAGTTTTCTCAATTGATCACTGAGAGGGACACTACTCTAATGAGAACTTGTAGGGTAGGTCAAACCATAATTAGATTTATTGAGTCTATGGATATGTCAACTACTTGTTTTGCTCAACAATTACTAGATGCAAGTCATGAGATCCTATATTTGAGAGGTCTTTGTGAGGATGTTGTGCCACCTGATTGAAGGGAACCTGGCTACACATATAGTGGCAAGTAACACTCTCACTGGATTACTAGTAGCAAAGGTGTTGAGGGACCTTTGAGGTCATCTTGACCTCCTAGCAAGGTCGGTTCACAACAAGGTGAGGCATGACCTTCTATTCACCATGCAAAGAAATAAACTCTAGTATCGGTTGATATGTATTATTATATTAAACACTTAATCTTTTTTACTAAGCTTGTGCGCTCTATTTTTTTTAGTTACTCCAATTTTATACATTGAAACACTTATATTTCTATAGATGGGTTAGTGCAGGATCATGGGGGGCCAAAAAGTGGTGATGTGAAAAAAATAGCCTTCTTCACTCGCCTAAAAACGCAAAAATCTGTGTTGACTTTTTGCTTGGCCTGGGTGTCGGTACACCTTGGCATGGTAATTACCTATGCAAATTGGATATCCGATTTTTATTTGTAATTTTAAATTAAAAATATATTATATATTACATATTATATAATATATAATATATTATTATATAATATATAATATATTATTATATTATAAAATATATATAATTCAATAATATATTATATAATTATATATTATATAATATTATATTATAATATAATAATATATTATATAATATTATATTATAATATAATAATATATTATATAATACGTATTATATAATATATTATTATATTATATATGTTATATTATATTATATTATATTATATTATATTATATATATTATATAATATAATATAATAATATATTATATAATATAATATTATATATTATATAATACGTATTATATAATATATTATTATATTATATTATATATTATATAATATATAATTATATTTTATAATATAATACAATATGTACTATATAATATATTATTATATTATATATGTTATTTTAAAATGATTTAAGTATAAAAATTGGATCCAATTTTATTATCGGATATCCGATTTTTCGAGATAAATATATTTCGACAGTGATAGCCCGTGAGTCATTTTTAACTCAAGGGTTGCGCGATTTTATAAAAATTCGATATCCGGTGCACCCGATATCCGGTGTTTTGGCAAATAATATAATATTATATAATATATATAATATAATATATTATATTATATTATATTATATTATATTATATTATATATTATATAATATAATATAATAATATATTATATAATATAATATTATATATTATATAATACGTATTATATAATATATTATTATATTATATTATATATTATATAATATATAATTATATTTTATAATATAATACAATACGTACTATATAATATATTATTATATTATATATGTTATTTTAAAATTATTTAAGTATAAAAATTGGATCCAATTTTATTATCGGATATCCGATTTTTCGAGATAAATATATTTCGACAGTGACAGCCCGTGAGTCATTTTTAACTCAAGGGTTGCGCGATTTTATAAAAATTCGATATCCGGTGCACCCGATATCCAGTGTTTTGGCAAAAAATTGCTAAAAAATAGATTGAAAGGTAAGAATTTTATTGTTTTCAATCATTTTCATTCATTTTTTGTATTTTTTGTTAATGTTTATTTGATTTTTCATTGAAAATATGGTTTTTTCATGAAAACTAGGTTTTTTTAAATCAAATACCTAATTGTTTAAATTTGTTAACTAAATTTAATTGTTTACATTCAATTAGGTTAAAAATGGGGGATAACAATGAAAACATTGATCAACCACAACTGCAACAACCAAACTCTCCTTTCCTAAACCCCCCCTCAATTCAGGATTTGATTGCACAAAATTTGAATGAATTGAGGGGGATTGCAGAAGTATTGTAGGATCCCTCCTCTAAATCCAATGTTTGATCCTCTCACATCGATCATAAAGAGTATGGAAACCATGAATGAGGAGCACAATGCCACCATTTTGTGGCTAGATTCTATGAGGGAAAAATATGCAGATGGCTTGTCGTATAAGGATATCAAGGATCTCGAGATATCCAAAGCCACTATCGCCTCATTGTTTGTGAATCCCCGCACTGGTCAACCCGTAGATCCCAAAAAATAATACTTTCTATTAAATGGTGCACAAATGATGGTATTGTGAAAAAAATTTGGGATCGTTGGTGGATGGTTTTCGACAAACCATCCAACAACAATCTTGATGTCCCCTTCTATTTCATAAAAAAATTGTATGTTGAGTTTGTTTTACGCAAACATGTTAACTACTTTGACATCCAACCTTTCCAAGGTGTAGGTTTAGGTATGCCCCAAAATAGACCTGGGGCAGTTAGAGTAGTCCAGGGTCCATATGTCCCCCCTCCTCTTGTTGATCCCCCACCTACAGTGCAGCATCCTAATATCATTTGTGAGGCGGCTTCATGGACCATATCGGCTATTCACTCTTTAAGTAGCCTTCTGGTTTCTCAGGTTGGGTCAGTAGCTCAGCCTACTCTTGATGGTAGAGGTGCATCCAGTGGTGCTGAGACGTCATCCTCGACTCCACACATATGCATGCCCCATAGTTGTGTCATGTGTGGGCACGTATGCTTGGGTCCAGTTGGACAACCTGTTGATCCTCCTGCGGACAGTGTAGATTATGAGGTGCATGAGATGCATGATGCACTAGATATTATTACACAGATTGGAGGATACCCTGGGGAGTCCTCACATGCTAGAGGTGAGGAGGCACCGTCATCATACATTGGTAAGATTTGTATTTTCACAGTTCCTGTTATATTTTAAATGAATATTTATAATCTAGATAATATTAAGTACTAATTTTTATTTACATGATCTATTTAACAGTTGATGACCGAGGAGGAGTTGAGATAGATTCAGGAGGGCACCTTGTCGGCCATTTCATTTGGCCTTGATAGATTGATGGTACATATATTATTGCACCTAGCTATTTGTATTTTATTGTACATACATGCTCATCATTTATATTGGCATTAATTAGATTATGTAGTAACTTGTATGTATATCTTATTTTACTCTTGTAGGGCACAAGCAACACGAGCGCGGGGCAATGTGATTTAGGATCTGGTAGTGCAGTTGGAGACAAGGGAAAGGTAATTGAATGCAAATATGATTGAATGAATAGTTTAAATAACTTATAGTGATTATACACGTCTAGACATAGATTGATAGTTTCATATACTTGTGTATATATACAGAGAATCCTTGGCTTCACATCCTTGATGACTACACCTAGTATACCTGAAGAAGAAGAAGAGATGCCTCGAGTAGATGTGTGTTTGTTTTATTTTGTGATTAGTAGATATAATTTGTTATTATCAGTGACAATTATATGCTAACTTGTATCAATGTCATGTTTCTGAACATATGTAGGTTGTGTATGAAAATCTTTAAAACATACCTCCTCTACCAAAGACATACATCAAGAGTCTTACAAAGTCGAAGAGAAAATGTGGAGATGAGGTAAACATGAATAGTTCAATTATAGATCATTTTTATGTTAACTTTTCGAATGTGAATTATATAATATAACTAATATTAATCATGGTTTGTTTTTCTTGTGCAGGATCCTTCATAACCGAGCAGTGCGGCGAAGAGGATTGATTTTGATGATCCATCAGCAGCTTAGGATGTTATAGATAGTTTTGGGATGCTTACATGTCTAGTTGGCATGTATATTCTGTATATGGACATACATTCACGTATTTAAACATACATTTTGTTTCATTTGGCATTTATGTCATATTTGTGTATGGACATACATTTGTAATCATTTGACATTTATATATATATAGAAGTTGATATTCGATCATATAAATTGTTGCTCATCTGTGCGTGGTGTTATCATGGAAATATTTAATCTTCATTCTAATAATTAACAATGGTTAATAATGGCTATTTAATGAAAAATACAATTCATTTCATTTCATCATAAGTGTTGTTTGTATAATGAACAATATAATTCATTTAATGAACAATACAATTCATTTAATCAACAATACAATACAATTTATTTAATGAACAATACAATACAATTCATTTAATGAACAATACTTGATACAATTAATTATTACCCTATGCATGGTCCTATTTTTCCTCCCACCTCGGTCGAACGCTCGGGGTTTTATTAGGGCAGCAATTTTTTGGTTGGCGAAAAAATCATCAGTCTCACTTAGTCGAATGTTGTCGCCTGGCCAATTTATCGTTCTGCTCGTCGCGATGACTAACCATCAACTCTAACATGTCCAGTTAGGTATTATTACCCTATGCATGCTCCTATTTCCCCCCCCCACTCGATCGAACGCTCGGGGGTCATACCCTACCGGCGTCGTCCCTTGAGCGCCCTAAGTGCTAAAAATTGTCAAACTTTGATAGGCCCTAACTCCGAATTCTATGCACCTGCAAACAATTTTTTTTAATCTACGAGGCCATGAGAGGGGTCCCTACAAAAGCTTATCTTAGTTTTTCAAGTTGCCCTATGGTTTTATTAGGGCAGCAATTTTTCGGTTGGCAAAAAAATCATCAGTCTCATTCAATCGAATGTTGTCGCATGGCCAATTTCTCGTTTAGCTCGTCGCAATGACAAATCGTCAGCTTCAACATGTCCAGTTAGGCATTATTACCCTATGCATCCTCCTATTTTTCCCCCCCACTCGATCGAACACTCGGGGTCTTACCCTACTGGCTTCGTCCCTTGAGCACCCTAAGTGCTAAAATTTGTCGAACTTTAATGAGCCCTAACTCGAAATCCTATGCACATATGAATGATCCGCTTGAACCTACAGGGCCATGAGAGGGGTCCCTACAAAAGCTTATCTCGATTTTTCAAGTTGCAGTACGGTTTTATTAGGGCAGCAATTTTTCGGTTGGCGAAAAAATCATCAGTCTCATTCAATCGAATGTTGTCGAGTGGTCAATTTCTCGGTCTGCTCATCGCGATGATGAATTTTCAGCTCTGACATGTCCAGTTAGGAATTATTACCCTATGCATGCTCCTATTTTGCCCCCCCACTCAATCGAACGCTCGGGGTCATACCCTTCCAGCGTCGTCCCTTGAGTGCCCTAAGTGCTAAAAAATTTCAAACTTTGATGGGCCCGAACTTGGAATCCATGGCACCTGCAAATGATCCATTTGAACCTACAAGGCCATGAGAGGGGTCCCTACAAAATCCTATCTCGGTTTTTCAAGTTACCCTACGGTTTTATTAGGGCAGCAATTTTTTGGTTGGCAAAAAAATCATCAGTCTCACTCAATCGAATGTTGTTGCGTGGCCAATTTTTCGTTCATCTCATCGCGATGATGAACCGTTAGCTCTAACATGTCCAGTTAGGCATTATTACCCTATTTATGCTCCTATTTTTCCCCCCACTCGATCGAACACTCGGGGTCATACCCTACCGACGTCGTCCCTTGAGCACCCTAAGTGCTAAAAATTGTCAAACTTTGACGGGCCCTAACTCAGAATCCTATGCACCTAAAAACAATCCATTTGAACCTACGGGGCCATAAGAGGGGTCCCTACAAAAGCCTATCTCAGTTTTTCAAGTTTCCCTATGGTTTTATTAGGGCAGCAATTTTTCGGTTGGCAAAAAAATCGTCAGTCATACCCTACACATACCTTGCGTTCTCCTCCTATGAAATTCTCTATCTCTTTCTCTATACACTTCAATTTGGTCATTTGAAAGTTTTCTTTTGTGTTTAGACTTCCGACAACTACTACTCCCCATTTCCCTCCACACAGATGCTCCTACATGATTGACAATGTAAGATTTGACTTTAAGAATCTCCCAAAAACACAAATTTGTCTCAACCTATCTGAAAACTCATGATCGTCGACATAAAATAGAATAACAAACTGTGGGCTGTTGGAATCCACAAAATGGCCCACAAGGCTCTTTTTATGTACAAAAATCAGATATCCGATTTTAATGAATAAATTTGTGGTCCCCAAAAAATTTCCCGTTGCCGCCTTTTTTTACTCAACTGACACATTAATAGAAATGGCAAAAATCGGATATCCAATAAAATCCGATATCAGATTTTATTAGTCATATTTTAGAGAGAGAGAGAGAGAGAGAGATAGGGTCTCACTGACTACATATAAATCCATACTACAATCCAGAGAAATGTGTGAACTGCTAAGATAGCATCTTTGTATGCTAGAATACAGTTCTGGTTAAGCTCTGTATGTTCCAGTCTGAAACCCTAAACCCTTTTACCGAAATATCCCTTACATAAATATCCTCACATACATGATCTCTCTGATATATTTTGCATCTCCTTCTTTATTTCCTTCTTAATACATATTTGCATCATTTCACATCCATCAAAATGATATAACTATCTAACCTATATATCCTATACAATTTATCATGCCTTATGCTAGCTTACAAAGATAATGACACAATTTGGTGTCTTAAGGGGTCATATGGTGTCCCAGGACAACATATGACCCCTATGGACACCATATGAGCCCTAACAACACCATATGGTGTCATAAGGCATCTTATGTTGTTCTTAGGGGTCATATGGTGTCCCATGAACCCTTATGACCCCTTAGGACACCATACGACCCGTTATGACACCATATTGGGTTGCTTTGGGTCCTATGGTGTCCTAAGGGGTCATATTTTGTCTATGACCCCTTAGGACACCATATGACCCCTTAAAACACCATATTTGGTAGTTATGGGTCATATTGTGTCATATGACCCCTTTAAGACATCATATGACCCCTTAGGACACCATATGACCCATAACGCCACAATTTAGTGTCTTAAGGGGTCATATGGTGTCTTATATGGACACCATAGGACCCCTAACAACACCATATGGTGTCATAAGGGGTCGTATGTTGTCCTTAGGGCTCATATGGTGTCCCATGAACCCTTATGACCCCTTAGGACACCATAAGACCCCTAATGACACCATATTGGGTCGATTTGGGTCATATTGTGGCCTACGACCTGTTAGGACACCATATGACCCATAATGACACAATTTGGTGTCTTAAGGGGTCATATGGTGTCCTAGGACACCATATGACCCCTATGGACACCATATGACCCCTAACGACACCATATGGTGTCATAAGAGGTCTTATGTTGTCCTTAGAGGTCATATGGTGTCCCATGAACCCTTATGACCCCTTAGGACACCATACGACCCGTTGTGACACCATATTGGGTTGCTTTGGGCCCTATGGTGTCCTAAGGGGTCATATTATGTCCTACGACCCCTTAGGACACCATATGACCCCTAACGACACCATATGGTGTCATAAGGGGTCCTATGGTGTCCTACGACCCCTTAGGATACCAAATGACCACTTAAGACACCATATTTGGTCGTTATGAATCATATTATGTCCTAATGGGTCATATTGTGTCATATGACCCCTTTAAGACATCATATGACCCCTTAGGACACCATATGACCCCTAATGACACCATATTGGGTCTCTTTGGGTCATATTGTGTCCTGCGACCCCTTATGACACCATATGACCCATAAGAACACAATTTGGTGTCTTAAGGGGTCATATGGTGTCCTAAGATACCATATGACCCCTATGGATACCATATGACCCCTAACGACACCATATGGTGTCATAAGGGGTCGTATGTTGTCCTTAGGGGTTATATGGTGTCCCATGAACCCTTATGACCCCTTAGGACACCATATGACCCCTAATGACACCATATTGGGTCGCTTTGGGTCATATTGTGTCCTAAGGGGTCATATTGTGTCCTACGACCCCTTACGACACCATATGACCCCTAATGACACCATATGGTGTCATAGGGGTCCGGTGGTGTCCTGCGACCCCTTAGAACACCATATGACACCTTAAGACACCATATTTGGTCATTATGGGTCATATTATGTCCTAATGGGTTATATTGTGTCATATGACCCCTTTAAGCATCACATGACCCCTTAGGACACAATATGACCCCTAATGACACCATATTGGGTCGCTTTCGGTCATATTGTGTCTTGAGGGGCCATTTGTGTCCTACGACCCCTTAGGACACAATATGACCCATAACGACACAATTTGGTGTCTTAAGGGATCATATGGTGTCCTAGGACACCATATGACCCATATGGTGTCCTAGGACACCATATGACCCATATGGTGTCTTAGGACACCATATGACCCATATGGACACCATATGGCCCCTAAAGACACCATATGGTGTCATAAGGGGTCTTATGTTGTCCTTAGGGTTCATATGGTGTCCCATGAACCCTTATGACCCCTTAGGACACCATACGACCCGTTATGACACCATATTGGGTCAGTTTGGGTCCTATGGTATTCTAAGGGGTCATATTATGTCCTACGACCCCTTAGGACACCATATGACCCCTAACGACACCATATGGTGTCATAAGGGGTCCTATGGTTTCCTATGACCCCTAACGACAACATATGGTGTCATAAGGGCTCCTATGGTTTCCTATGACCCCTTAGTACACTATATGACCCCTTAAGACACCATATTTGGTCGTTATGGGTCATATTGTGTCCTAATGGGTCATATTGTATCATATGACCCCTTTAAGATATCATATGACCCCTTAGGACACCATATGACCCCTAATGACACCATATTGGGTCACTTTGGGTCATATTATGTCCTAATGGGTCATATTGTGTCCTACGACCCCTTAGGACACCATATGATCCATAACGACACAATTTGGTGTCTTAAGGGTTCATATGGTGTCCTAGAACACCATATGACCCCTATGGACACCATATGACCCCTAATGACATCATATGGTGTCATAAGGGGTTGTATGTTGTCCTTAGGGGTCATATGATGTCCCATGAACCCTTATGACCCCTTAAAACACCATATGACCCCTAATGACACCATATTGGATCGCTTTGGGTCATATTGTGTCCTAAGGGTTCATATTGTGTCCTACAACCCCTTAGGACACCATATGACCCCTAACGACACCATATGGTGTCATAAGGGGTACTATGGTGTCCTACAACCCCTCAGGACACCATATGACCCCTTAAGACACCATATTTGGTTGTTATGGGTCATATTGTGTCATATGACCCCTTTAAGACATCACATGACCCCTTAGGACAACATATGACCTCTAATGACACCATATTGGGTCGGTTTGGGTCATATTATGTCCTAAGGGGTCATATTGTGTCCTATGACCCCTTAGGACACCATATGACCCATAACGACACAATTTGGTGTCTTAAGGGGTCATATGGTGTCCTAGGACACCATATGTCCCCTAACGACACCATATGGTGTCATAAGGGGTCTTATGTTGTCCTTAGGGGTCATATGGTGTCCCATGAACCCTTATGACCCCTTAGGACACTATATGACCTATTATGACACCATATTGGGTCACTTTGGGTCCTATGGTATTCTAAGGGGTCATATTATGTCCTACGACCCCTTAGGACACTATATGACCCATAACGACACAATTTGGTGTCTTAAGGGGTCATATGGTGTCCTAGGACACCATATGACCCTTATGGACACCATATGACCCCTAATGACACCATATGGTGTCATAAGGGGTTGTATGTTGTCCTTAGGGGTCATATGGTGTCCCATGAACCCTTATGACCCCTTAAGACACCATATGATCCCTAATGACACCATATTGGGTCGCTTTGGGTCATATTGTGTCCTACAACCCCTTAGGACACCATATTACCCCTAACAACACCATATGGTGTCATAAGGGGTCCTATGGTGTCCTACGACCCCTTAGGACACCATATGACCCCTTAAGACACCATATTTGGTCACTATGGGTCATATTGTGTCCTAATGGGTCATATTGTGTCAGATGACCCCTTTAAGACATCACATGACCCCTTAGGACACCATATGACCCCTAATGACACCATATTGGGTCATTTTGGGTCATATTGTGTCCTAAGAGGTCATATTGTGTCCTACAACTCCTTAGGACACCATATGACCCATAACGACATAGTTTGGTGTCTTAAGGGGTCATATGGTGTCCTAGGACACCATATGACCCCTATGGACACCATATGACCCCTAACAACACCATATGGTGTCATAAGGGGTCTTATGTTGTCCTTAGGGATCATATGGTGTCCTATGAACCCTTATGACCCCTTAGGACACCATACGACCCGTTATGACACCATATTGGGTCGCTTTGGGTCTTATGGTGTCCTAAGGGGTCATATTATGTCCTAAGACCCCTTAGAACACCATATGACCCCTAACGACACCATATGGTGTCATAAGGGGTCCTATGGTGTCCTACGACCCCTTAGGACACCATATGACCCATAACAACACAACTTGGTGTCTTAAGGGGTCATATGGTGTCCTAAGACATCATATAATGCCTATGGACACCATATGACCCCTAACGACACCATATGGTGTCATAAGGGGTCATATGTTGTCCTTAGGGGTGATATGGTGTCCAATGAACCCTTATGACCCCTTAGGACACCATACGACCCATTATGACACCATATTGGGTCGCTTTGGGTCCTATGGTGTCCTAAGGGGTCATATTATGTCCTACGACTCCTTAGGACACCATATGACCCCTAACGACACCATATGGTGTCATAAGGGGTTCTATGGTGTCCATAGGGGTCATATGGTGTCCTGCGACCCCTTAGGACACCATATGACCCCTTAAGACACCATATTTGGTCATTATGGGTCATATTGTGCCCTAGTGGGTCATATTGTGTCATATGACCCCTTTAAGACATCATATGACCCCTTAGGACACCATATGACCCCTAATGACACCATATTTGGGTCGCTTTGGGTCATATTGTGTCCTAAGGGGTCATATTATGTCCTACAACCCCTTAGGAAACCATATGACCCATACCGACACAATTTGGTGTCTTAAGGGGTCATATGGTATCCTAGGACACCATATGATGCCTATAGACACCATATGATCCATAACGACACCATATGGTGTCATAAGGGGTAGTATGTTGTCCTTAGGGGTCATATGGTGTCCCATGAACCCTTATGACCCCTTAGGACACCATACAACCCGTTATGACACCATATTGGGTCGCTTTGGGTCCTATGGTGTCTTAATATCTCTCTCTCTCCCCCTCTCCCCTAATCTCTCTCTCCCTCTCTCTCCCCTAATCTCTCTGTCCCTCTCCTTATCTCTCTCTCTCCCCTAATCTCTCCATCTATCTCTCTCCCCTAATTCTCTCTCTCTCTCTCTCTCTCTCTCTCTCTCTCTCTCTCTCTCTCTCTCTTCCCTCCCCTCCCCTCGCCTCCCCTCCCTCCCTCTTTCTCCATCTCTCTCTCTCCCTTCCCCCTCCCCATCTCTCTCTCTCTCTCTCTCTCTCTCTCTCTCTCTCTCTCTCTCTCTCTCTCTCTCCCTAATATCATATACTAATTTATTTATAAATCAATATATTAATATACATTAGATTAATTATGGGCAAATTTAGTTAGAGAATTTACTTATTAAAATTGAATATCCAATTTTTGTAGTCAAATTTTTAAATTTCAAATTTCGGCTTGGGAATGCTTTGGTATTTGGCTTGGAAGTGACAAGCCTGGAAAGTCAACTGAAAAAACGTGTTTTTCAGTATTCCTTGATTTTCTAGACTTTACACTGGTGGCTGACGACTTTTTTGGTAGCCAAAATTGATAAAATGAAAAGGGTTTTTTAAGGACGTTCTCAACTTTCCAACAATATAAGGCTTGTCTTATTTCAACTTTAATAAATAATTATTATTTATTTTTTAATTGAATTCTAACAATAGTCCTGATTGATAGACTGATTGAAAAACACTCATAACTTTCAAATGGTATAACATTTTTTGAATCCGAAACATGCATCACATCCTATGCTTCGTCTACTATAGGGAAAAATTAAAAAAAATTAAATTTCATAAGGTTTTGACCAAGTTAAGGTGGTCAGACGTAGGAGTTTCTAAATTTCTGAAAAGTTGTAAAAAATTCATAAATAATTATTTACTTTATAAAAAATTTAAAAAAAAATGTGTCACATCCGGACATGAGTCTAATACTTATATTATAAATATTATAAAAAAATATTATGATTTGATTGTGATTAGGGTGGTCAGACATACATCTACTTCTATTTTTTTCCTGAAATTTTAGTACCACTGCATTGAAATTTGAAATTTTCATCAAATAGGATTTTTTTTTCCAAAAAGCAACTAGTAGCTTATAAACTACATTCAATTTTCTATATATTCTCTTCTTACATATTTTAAAAATAATGTTCACAACTTATTCAAATTTTCATGTCAAGTTGCATAACTCTGATTTTCTGAAATTTCATTGCCACTTAAGGGCCTGTTTTGGCACACCCTGATCCTGCACATACCCATATGAGATGCATGATTTTGCCGACAATTACATTTGATGTCTACATGATTTTATATGCATGGTTTATATGATTTCTGTGTGAATATTCTTATGATGATTATGACTTAAATTATGATGTCTATTTGATGCATATGGTTCTTATATGAGTATGTTGTATGTACTATACGGTGGTCCTATGATGAATTTTGTTTATATGGATGTTTTATGATATGGATCGATGTGTGGTCTTATATGATTATATGTCCATTTATGGATGAATTTATTGATTCTACTATGCATGATGGGTGTATAAAAATGTAATGTCTATGTGGATTATGAGAACTTTGATGTATGTGGGACAATATGTTTAATGTATAAGAATGCTACTTATGTAATGTTTATGCAATGCGATAATTTTAGCATACATGATGTATCATGATGTCTATGATCCTATACAATGACTATTTCTTATTTATGTTTATGCAAGATGCGCTGATACAATTTTGATTATTTTTATATATGTAAAATCTCCTAACATGTGTATGGATGCAAGATGATCTATTTGTTTTTTTGTGTACCATTATACTCAACCAAAGTGATTATGAAGACTGACTGAGTAATTGTTAGATATAAGAAGAGTTGGTGTGAAGTGAGGAAAATTAGTTGAATGATATAAAAGAGTTGATCGATATCATATTTGAATAAGCTTGATCGTTTCATTTAGGATGTGATTGATAGATTAGTCTTAAGATTTCATTATGCCTTTACTAGTTAACTGAATTATCATCATAGAGCATTTTTATTTAGAAAATGGATAATTTCACTAATGTATGAAAACACCAAGGTTATGACTATCCCTTTGTGTAGACAGACATGTTGCAGACAAGGAGTGTCCTGACTCATACTAGGGATGATAAATTATGTTGGAATATGTGAGGAGCTAACTATAAAGCTTGTTGATCCTAATGTAAGAAAGCGTTATGACCTTTAACTTGCATATGATATTTTGATTATGAAAAATGGAATCCCAAGATACACACAAGGAAATTATTTGCCCCAACATTATTGCCAAAACAAACCGCAAATAGAAATAAGAGATAAAAATCCTAATCCATTCCCACCTCTCTAATCACTTGTGGGTATCCTCGAGTAGCATATGAACATGATGTGACATAAAAGTATATGTAAAGTGCCCCTCCCAAGTTGAATTACTTTTACCTAAAGAAAACATGAATTACAAATTAGGGTTAGGATTTGAACTTACCAAATAATAACTTGTTAAGAAAATGAACCCTTGCATCTAGATCTTGCATATAAACATAAGAACAAATACAATAGTTAGGGTTAGAACAAATAATAAGTTTAAAATACATTGGAGCTTGAAGAGATAAAGAGATGAAGGTTTACTTAGAGCCATTTCTACACCAAGCCCAAGAAAGACCATCTTTTACATCTTCTTCCTTAACTTAGCGACTCACTGGCTCACCTATCAAATATACTTCCCTTATTTAAATAATCTTGTGAGGGAGATGAGTAGGAAATTCAATTGGTTTTCTCAACTCCTCTGTGTAAGGGCCATCCAAGATTTGATGCCACTTTGGTCATCCAAGGATAGCTTACTTATGAGCCCCTCGTTATCCCTTCATCCCATCCCTACCCTTCCTCCACAAGGGTGCATTTATGATGTTGTAATAGATGGAAAATTACGGTTTCACAAGGTATGCTTTGTAGAGTAGGAAATAACCTAACTATTGGGATAATGTGCAAATATTTGTTTGGATTGACTGAGTGATGTTGACATATTCCTCTGTGTGTTCTAGTGTTGCAGTCAGATTAAGCGAGTTGGTCTGGTCAATGTGTTGCAGATGATTTGTTGTGGATTAAAGGGTTTTGAAATAAGTATCTCTAGTTGATTCAGCTAAAGTTTCAGTGGTTTGCATGGAGATTTGATTGAGTTATGAGATCCGAGAGTATTGTAGTTGATTTTTTAGTTGTTCGGTGTTGATCAGTGTTCTAGATTTTGCTCTATGTTGCAATAAATTGGATTACAGATTTGGCAGAGTGGTTGGGACATTCTGGCGTGTCCTCAATTTAGATGGTTCATGATTTGGATGTTCGCAAGTGAATCTTGTAGTTTGGCAGTTATTGCAGATTAGTATTCTTGAAGTTCAGTATAATGATGATGAAGATTCTAGTAAGTGGTGTTGGTGTGAATGTTGATGTGGTAATTCATGATGCTTGTGGATGTTTCTAGATCATGTCCTATTTGTGTTGATGGTCCATATTGATTGGTGAGTGTGTTATTGATGATTTTCCTTGATTCGATGGTGTTCATGTTCTTGGCCGACATGATGATTGTAGTGTGTTGTGGATGTTTAAGGCATAATTATTGGAGGTGTTTCATGCTCGAGGTGGTGATTTAGGTCCATATTATGTCTTAGCCAATATTGTTTTGGTCTGCATAAGTTAATTTATATTTAATCAATAGTTATATCATTTGTGTTGTGTGTGTTGAGCCGACCTTGAAATATAGGTTGATGAAATATAGGTTGATGAAATATAGGTTGATGATCTATATAAATATATGTAATAATCATGTGAGAGATGTATCTATGAGCATATCCAAATGCACGTGATCAAATAAGTGTGCAAATAATGTTTTGATCTTTTAGAAGAAGTATGGTAGAGAAGATCATATTGTGTGCTTAACCGGAACTATAACCAGGCATTAGGAGATGCTATTTTCTCAATTCACGATCTTCCAGATATAATCCAAATATGTTTGTAAGATAGCGAGTCTTCCCAGGGTTGTAGCCCTTTGTTGTTTTTGAGCAGTGATCTCTAGGTAGTGTGCCTGAATGCATGTGCACTATCCATTGTAATATTTCATATACATCTAACAGGGTATCATCATATTATGGGTAGGTTCCCACCATGGTTGTTCCCTTGACTAGGTTTTCCATGTAAAAAATATTGGTGTTATATGTGTGATTGATGTTATACTGATTTATGCTTTCATGTTTATTCATCAGATTTGAAATTGTGCTTGAGTTAAGTAAAGTTTTTGAGAAAAATGATTCACCCCCCCTCTCAATTTTGTGCCTTGTTGCCAACAATTGGTATGAGAGATAGATCCTCTGAAAGAAGCTTGATAGCTTGAGGTGATCCGGGACGACAACCTATGCTTACAAGAAGGATAGTCCAAGATTTGATGGAACAAACTACTCTCTTTAGAAAAGCCAGATGGAGTGTCACTTGAAATGCATTGGTGAAGATTACTGGAAAATTACAAAAATGTGTATAACTTCGGATGAGATAAAGGAAGTTGAACTCAATATTAGAGATAAGGAAGCATTGTTGAGTGCCCTGACTGATTCTGAGATGGCTAATGTTATGGATTTGCAGACTGATCATGAGATCTAGAAGAAGCTAGAAACTTTTTATGAAGGTGAAAGTCATGTGAAGATTTCCAAGTTACAAAGCCTAAAGGGAAAGTCTGAGATGCTAAGAATGGGCGAAGATGAGAACATTACTTCTTTTATGCAGAAAGTGAGTGAGCTTGTGTGCAATATCAGATGTGTCGATGGAGTATTGGAAAAATCAGAGATTATTGCTAAAGTATTGAGATCATTGCCTCTTGCTTACAAGCACAAAGCTGCTACTATTGAGGAGATCCAGACTATGAAAAATGTGACTAGAGACATGCTAATTGGCAAGCTTGTTGCCTTTGAGTTGAGAATGCTTGTTGAATGTCTTCCTAAGTCAGAATATGCATTCAAAGCTATTGTTTCTAGGATGCAGAGATATGATCCGGTAGGAAGTTCTACAAGGGTGTCTAGATATGAGAAGGAGATGAAGGAAATTGAATATGAAGAGAGAGAACTTGAGGATATTGAAGCCCTTATTGCCATGGGACTGCTTAAAAGAGCCACTAAGTATGAAGGAAAATTGCCTCTTAAATGCTTTTTAGGTAATAAGATAGGACATTTTTCTTCAAGGTGTCCGAAAGGAGTTCCTAGGAAGCCATACAAGCCTAAATATTAGAAGAAATGTTATTATGTTGTTGATGAAAGTATGACAGATGATGAACCTGAGAAGAGAAATCTAGGTGATGATGAATGGGTATTTATTGCTATCAAGGAAGATGATCCAATGCCTATTGATTTTGCTAGCTGCATTAATGAGGAGAAAGCTTTGGCTACTAAAGGTGAAGAGAAAGATGAATGGGTTATTGGTAGTGGCTGCTCCCATCATATGACAGGTGATACGAGCAAGTTTGTGAGTATGGAAAAGTATGATGGTGGTGTAGTAAGATTTGGTGATGACAAAGCTAACCAATAATCCATGGTAGAGGTTCCATTTCTCTTGATGATAAGAATAATATTTACAATGTATTATATGTAGAAAGTCTAAAGCATAATCTTTTGGGTGTTGGACAGATGGTTGACAAGGGATATGATTTACAATTCAATAATGACAAGTGTATAATCTTAAGTGGTTCCAGAATTGAGATTGCATCAAGGACAAAGACCAAAGGTAATATCTTTCACTTGAATGCTAGTGGCAAAAGTTGTTTGATTTCTCAAATTGATAAAAGTTGGTTATGGCATAGGAGGATGTGTCATGTGAATTTTGATTGCATGGTTAAGATAATTTCTATTCAAGCAGTGAGAGATCTTCTTAAGTTAGTAAAGCCTACTAATTTGGTATGCAAGGAATGTCAATTAGAGAAGCAGACAAGAGTTGCTTTCAAAAGAAAACAACATTGTTCTAATGGATTATTGGATCTTGTACATACTAATTTGTGTTGTATTTCTAAAGTGAGAAGCTTGTAGGGTGATAGGTATGTCATGTTGTTGATTCATGACTATTCAAGGATGATGTCGGTTATTTTCTTAATGGAGAAGTATGAAGCCTTGGAGAAGTTCAAGATTTTCAAACCCATGGTTGAGACTGAGACCGGATTGAAATTAAAATGTTTGAGATCTGATAGAGGTGGTGAATCCACTTCCAGTGAGCTCAATGCATTTTGTGAAGAGCATAGAGTGAAGAGACAATTATCTGCACCTAGAACCCCTCAATAGAATGGTGTTATGGAGAGGAAGAACAAAACAATTCAAGAAGCTACAAGAACCATGATGATTGAAGGAAACGTTCCACATATCTATTGGAGAGAAGCTGTGAGTACTGCTATATACACTCTTAACCGGGTGCATATCAAAGGTGATACCAATAAGACTCCTTATGAATTATGGTTTGGTCATGTTCCTACTGTTAGATATTTTAGAATTATTGGAAGTAAATGCTATATCAAAAGAGATGAAGATCTAGGGAAGTTTGATGTTAGATGTGATGAAGGAATTTTTCTTGGTTATTCTACTAAGAGCAAGGCCTACCAGTGTTATAATAAAAGATTGAGAAAGATAGTTGAAAGTTCTAATGTGAAAGTTGATGAAAGCAATGAGAGACAAATCGTATTCCGTGGATATGATTCTGATGATCAAAATGACTGTTCAGATAAAGGAAAGTAAGTACAAACCCAAAATCTAATTCAGATTGTTTTGGAGAAGCCAAAGAATGAAGGAGAAGGTACAAGTGCTAGTCTAGAGTCTGAAAACCAAGAAAATCCTAAGACTCCCAGGTATGTGAGGTTGAATCATTCAGAAAAATAGATCATAGGAGATAAGAATAAAGGTGTGATGACTAGAAGAAGAATTTCTGAAGAATATTGCTTGATTTCTAAGATTGAACCTGAGGATGTTAATGAAGCATGTAAAGATGAAAACTGGGTTAAAGCAATGGAAGAGAATTTGAACCAGATTGAAAAGAATAATACATGGATTCTTGTTCCCAGACCTAAGGACAAAAATGTAATTGGACTAAATGGGTCTTCCGACACAAATTGGAGGAACAAGTTGAAGTTGTTAGGAAGAAAGCTAGACTTGTTTGTAAGAGATATTCTCAAATGGAAGGAATTGACTTTGAAGAGACTTTTGCTCCAATAGCAAGAATGGAAGCTATTAGATTATTTCTTGCTTATGTTGCTTACAAAGATTTCAAATTTTGTCAGATGGATGTCAAGTCAACCTTTCTTAATGGTGAGTTGGAAGAGGAAGTTTATATTGAGAAACCAGATGGTTTCTAGTTGATAGATCAAAAATATATGGTTTGTAGATAGAAGAAAACATTGTAGGGACTCAAGAAAGCTCCAAGAGCTTGGTATGCCAGATTGGATAAGTATTTGTTGAAGCTTGGATTCAATAAAGATACTGTTGATAGTAATTTGTACTTCAAGATTGATCATGATAACATTTTAATTGTTGAGGCATTGTTGATGATATTATTTTTGGTGGAGATGATAGTTTGTGCAAGAAGTTTGCTGATGATATGCTGAATGAGTTTCAAATGTCTATGATCAAAGAAATGAAATTCTTTTTGGGATTGCAAATTACTCAGTTGGATAAAGGCATTTTTATATCATAGTCCAAGTATGTGAAAGAGTTGTGGAAGAAGTTTGGTTTGGATGACTCAAAGAAAATTGGTACCCCTATGGTGACTGGATGTAAGTTGACTAGGGATGGTGATTCTCCTAAAACAAATTAGGCTAGATACAGATCTATGATTGGTGGATTGCTATATTTAACTCAGACTAGAGCAGATATTATGAATGTTGTATGCCTTGTTGCTAGATTTCAAGCTGATCCTAAGGAATCTCATGTTGTAGCTGTAAAAAAGATTTTTTCAGATATTTTAAAGGGACAGTTGACTTTGTCTTGTGGTATCCTAAAGATGATGATTTTACTTTGAGTGCTTTTACTAATGTTGATTGGGCCAGAGATGTGAATGACAAAAAAAGTACTAGTGGTGGTGCATTTTTCTTGGATAAGAAGTTGGTTTCATGGACGAGTAAGAAGAAAAATGCTATTTCTTTATCTACTACAGAGGCAAAATACATTGCTACTACTAGCAATTGTACTCAGGTGATGTAGATGAAACAGATATTGAAGGATATCAGAGTAGTTTATGATGAGCCTACTAATATATATTGTGATAATTCAAGTGTTATCAACATTTCTAAGAATCCAATGTTGCATTCAAAGACTAAGCATATATCAATCAAGTTTCATTTCTTAAGAGAAAAGGTGAATGAGAAGGAAGTCGGATTGGAGTATGTGTCTACAAAGGAACAAATTGCGGGCATCTTCACAAAGCCTTTGCCTAAGGATACTTTTGAGTATCTAAAAAAGAAGTTAGGGGTGATTTCCCCTCCTGATGAGAACTAAGATGCATTGAGTTGCATCGGTCCGATGGATTTCACTGAGATATCTTGTGATCCAGATTCATGAGTGGCGGCTACTACTTAGGGGGAGTAGTCAATGTTGTGCTTTAGATGTTCAGATTTGTGAGATAGTTTGCAAATATGTGCCTTTTCCATTGATGTCAAAGTGGGAGAGAATCATGTGAAAAACCATGTTGAGAGAGTCATGTAAGCATGAGAGAATAATATGAGAGAATTGTTATTAATTTCTTTAACATTGATTATTTTCACATCATATGTTGCCATCAATGCCAAAGGGGGATATTGTTGGGATAATGTGCAAATATGCGTTTGGATTGACTGAGTGATATGTTGTCATTGATGTCAACATATTCCTCTATGTATTCTAGTGTTGCAGTCAGTTTAAGTGAATTGGTTTGGCCAATGTCTTGCAGATGAGCTATTGCAGATTAAAGGGTTTTGAGATAAGTATCTCTAGTTGATTCAGATAACATTTCAGTGGTTCACATGGAGATTTGATCGAGTTATGAGATTCGGTATTGCAGCTAGTTTTCTAGTTGTTAGGTGTTGATCAGTGTTCTAGATTTTGCTCTGCATTGCTCCACGTTGCAATAAATTGGTTTGTAGATTTGGAAAAGTGGTTGGGACATTTTGGTGTTTCCTCAATTCCAATGGTTCATTATTTCGAGGTCCGCAAGTGAATCTTTCAGTTTGACAATCATAGTAGATTAGTGTTCTTGAAGTTCGGTATAATGATGATGAAGATTCTTATAAGTGGTGTTGGTGCATATGTTGTTGTCGTAATTCATGATTCTTGTGGATGTTTCTAGATCGTGTCCTATTTGTGTTGATGGTCTGCATTGATCGGTGAGTGCTTTATTGATGATTTTCCTTGATCCGGGGTGGTTTTCTTCATGTTCTTGGTCAACATGATGATTGTAGCATGTTGTGAATGTTTGAGGCATAATTCTTGGAGGTGTTTCATTTTTGAGGTGGTGATTTAGGTCCATACTATGTCTTAGCCGACATTGTTTTGGTCTGCATAAGTTAATTTATATTTAATCAACAATTATATCATTTGTGTTGTGTGTGTTGAGCTAATCTTGAAATATAGGCTGAAGATCTGTATAAATATATGTAATAATTATGTGAGAGATGTATCTGTGAGTGTATTCAAATGTATGTGATCGAATAAGTGTGTTAATAGTGTTTTGATCTTTCAGAAGAAGTATGGCAGAGAAGATCAGATTTTGTTCTTAACCGGAACTATAAGCAAGCATTAGGAGATGCTATTTTCTTAGTTCATGATCTTCTAGATGTAATCCGAATATGTTTGTAAGATAGTGAGTCTTCCCAGGGTTGTAGCCCTTTGTTGTTTTTGAGTAGTGAGCTCTAGGTAGTGTGCCTGAATGCATATGCATTATCCATTGTAATATTTCATATACTTCTAACATGGTATCACCATATTGTGGGTAGGTTCCCACCATGGTTTTTCCCTTGATCAGGTTTTCCATGTCAAAAATATTGGTGTTATATGTGTGATTGATGTAGTGTTGATTTATGCTTTCATGTTATTCATCATATCTAAAATTGTGTTTGAGTTAAGTAAAGTTTTTGAGAAAACTGATTCACCCCCCTCTCAGTTTTTTGTACCTTGTGTTAGGTTTCAAGCAGATCCGAAGCAAATATGAAGTAAAAATTATATGCAGATTAAAATACAAAAGATAAAGGAATAAAATAGGACACAAATAACATAGAGATTTAACGTGGTTCACCCAGAATTGGTTACGTCCACCACACACAACCCTCCAATCTTTCTTATTATCCAGCAAAAAATACATCAACATTCCAATGCCTTAAGCATCCCAGCCACTTATAACATGCATTTTTTAGGGCAACAAACAAAGTCGACCTTTTTAGGGTTTTATTACAATGTCGGTTTTCATCAACAAAAAAAAAATGGCAAATTTTTTTTTCTCGGGGGCTACCGCCCCCGAATCCCCGTAGCGGGCTTCACCCACTTTGGGGGCTACCGCCCCCAAACCCCCATAGCGGGCTTCACCTGCTTTGGGGGCTACCGCCCCCAAACCCTCACTCGGGGCCCAGCCCAGCCTCGGACCCCGGCAAGGATATGTGCTGAGTGTACAGTACTTTGGTGATCAGTCACCATATATCAACAATCTCCCACTTGGAGACTGACCAGGCTCCACACTGAACAATCTCCCACTTGGAGACTGATACTACATGACACCACTGTACATGCAATATTCGCTGGATAAAACACTAGGACTCGATTGGTATAAATTCCACAATTATCAATCAAGAAGACCAACAGAAACTGATGAAGAAATTAGCTTCTCCTGTGGAACTGCCTTCGTGAACATATCAATAGGATTCTCACTTGTGTGAATCTTCTCAAGCCGTAACTGACCCTCCTCCAAAATAGTCCTGATGAAGTGGTACCTGAGCTAAATGTGCTTTGTCCTTGAATGAAAAGCAGAGTTCTTCGCAAGATGAATGGCACTCTGGCTATCAGTATACAATGGGCGATCCTCCTGTGTCTGACCCAATTCCTTCAGAAAACATTGTAACCAAATCATCTCCTTGCTGGCTTCTATAGCAGCAACATACTCAACTTCAGTGGTTGAAAGTGCAACAACCTTTTGCAACCTAGAAATCCAACTGACTGCAGTTCCCCCTATAGTAAAAACATACCCTGTAGTGCTCCTCCATGAATCAACATCACCTGCCAGATCAGAGTCAACAAATCCAATCAAAGCAACATTAGATCCTTTGAAACATAATGCCTTTGTAGTGGTTCCTTTCAAATACCGAAGGATCCATTTCATAGCATTCCAATGTTCCATACCCGGATTTCTCATAAACCTGCTCACAACTCCCACTGCATGTGCAATATCTGGCCTTGTGCATACCATTGCATACATCAGACTGCCAACAGTTGATGAATATGAGATGTTAGACATTTTCTTTACCTCTTCCTGTGCCTTTGGGCACATCTCCTTAGTTAATTTGAAATGACTAGCCAAAGGTGTACTAACTGCTTTTGCATCCTGCATGTTAAATCTTTTTAACACCTTCTTTATATACTCACTTTAAGACAAATTCAAGGTTCTATTTTTCCTATCCCGTGTAATCCTCATACCCAGAATTTGCTTAGCTACACCCAAATCCTTCATAGCAAATGACCTGGCTAATTTATGTTTAAGATCATTTATGTGTTCCATGTTAGACCCAGCAACAAGCATGCCATCAACATAAAGCAACATGATAATATAACTGTCATTATCCAATCTCTTAAAATATACACAATGATCAGAATGACATCTTTGATAACCGTGTTCAGCCATGAAGCTATCAAATTTTAAATACCATTGTCGGGGTGCTTGCCTTAGGCCATACAAACTTTTCTTCAACCTGCACACCAAGTTCTCCTTACCTTTGACCTCATATCCCTGTGGTTGCAACATGTAAATTTCCTCCTCCAAATCTCCATGGAGAAAAGTTGTTTTCACATCTAATTGTTCAAGATGTAAATCATCTACAGCCACAAGACTAAGTACAGTTCTAATTGAAGTCATTTTTACAACTGGAGAAAATATTTCATCATAATCTATACCCTTTTTTTGTGCAAAACCTTTCACCACAAGTCTGGCCTTATATCTTTTCTGACCTCCTTCCTCCTCCTTCAGCCAATAAACCCATTTGTTAGGCAAGGCTCTTTTTTCTGTAGGTAAAGGGACTAAGACCCAAGTCTTATTTTTCATCAAGGAGTCCATCTCCTCTTTCATACCTAGCTCCCACTATTGTTTGGCATCCACCTGGATTGCTTCTTCATATTATTTTGGTTCACCAGAATCAGTTAATAATATAGAATACAAAGAAGGAGAAAATCTTTTAGGGGGTCTACTTGACCTTGTAGAACATCTAACACTTGCAGGAGTTTGTGGGACATTCTATTGTTGCTGAGCATCAGGTACCTATGGCATTTCATTTTCAGGAATCTCATCCAACACCACATATTCTTGCTTGTCCTGTTCATGCTTCTTTTCCTGCATCTGTTCTTTATACATAACCTTCTAATTGAATATAACATATCTACTTCTAGTTATTTTCTTATTTTCAAAATCCCATAACCGATAGCCATATTCATCTATCCCATATCCAATGAAGGTACATTTCTTAGATTTAGCATCAAGCTTGGTTCTGTTTTCTTTATCAACATGGACAAAAGCTTCACAACCAAAGGTTTTCAGAAAAGAATAATTTACCTTTTTACCAGTCCATGCCTCCTCTGGAATACTACCATCCAAAGGGGTTGAAGGTCCTCTATTTATCAAATAGACAGCAGTATGTACAACATCTACCCAAAAATGTAAGGGCAATCCAACATGCAATCTCATGCTCCTCGCGCATTCCATGGTAGTCCTATTCATTCTCTCTGACACACCATTTTCCTGTGGAGTTCCTGGAACTGTCTTCAGTTTTCTAATCCCATTTAAGGAGCAGTAATCTTTAAATGCCTTGCTGCAATACTCACCTCCATTATCTGATCTGAGACACTTCAACCTTTTTCCTATCTCATTCTCAACCAAAGCTTTCCATTTCTTAAAAGTTTCAAAAACATTTGATTTTTGTTTTAGGAAATATACCCATGTTTTTCTGGTTGAGTCATCAATAAAAATAACATAATGACAAGAGCCACCAAGAGATGATACTTGAGCCAGTCCGCATACATCTGAATGCACAAGCTCTAACTTCTCACTCTTCTTCTCTTTCCCAACCTTGAGAAATCTGACTCTTTTCTGTTGCCATAAACATAGTTTTCACAGAACTCTAAATCAATCTTCTTTAGTCCTGGCAATAGATTTTTGGAGTGAAGGATTTTCATCCCTTTCTCACTCATGTGCCCAAGCCTATGGTGCCACATTATCGAATCTGTTCTTGCAACATCTATTGTTGTTGTCCCTGTAGTAACTTTATCTGTAGCAGCTAAAGTAGAGTAAGTGTTACCAGTACACAGATATAATGTGCCTACCTTCACACTTTTAGCTACTACTAATGATCCTTTACTGACCTTCCAAATACTATCTGAGAAGGTAACTATGCAACCTTCACTACCTAGTTGCCCAGCGGAAATTAAATTTCTTCTTAAGTTAGGAACATGTCTTACCTCCTGCAAAAACCAGTCATTACCATTTTGCAACTTGATCTTTATCTTTCCTTTTCCAACAATTTGACAAGGCTCATCATCACCCAAATATACCTGTCCAAAATCACCTTGAACATAATCTAGAAAATATTTTCTATGGGGTGTAGCATGAAATGAAGCCCTAGAATCTATTACCCAGGAATCATTAACATTATCCAAACATAAGATTAAAGCATCTTGTAAAGTATTACTTGCAATATTAGCTTCCTTACTATTGTTTTCATTTTTGTCTCCTTCTTTGTTTTTCTGAGACCAAAAGTCTTTCTTTAGATGACCAGGCTTTCCGCAGTACCAGCAATCTTTCTGTCCTCTAGATTGAGAGCGTCCTTGCTTTGACTTCCCTCGTGACTTCTCATTCCAAGGGTCTTTTCCTCTTTCCTTTGATCTTCCTCTGTTCTCCACATTCAAAACACTACTTGATGATGTTGGAGTCTCACCTGTGCTTTTCCTTCGCATTTCCTCGCTTAGGATAACACCAACAATATCATCAAATACCAAAGTATTTTTTCTAGAGACAGAGTTACTTACAGCCATAACCAAGCTATTCCAGCTTTCTGGCAAAGAACATAAAATCAAGAGAACCCTAACCTCTTCTGCAAAAGTAATTTTTACCGAAGACAATTGACTGGTAATTGTATTAAATTCATTTACGTGCTCCGCTACAGATCCTTCCTCACTCATTTTGAAATTAAACAAACGCTTCATAAGAAATACCTTATTCGAAGCTGAGGGTTTCTCATACAGCTTAGCCAATGTTGCCATCAAATCTACAGCCGTTTTTGCTTCTTTTATATTGAAAGCTACAGACGGTGCAAGGCACAATCGAATGGATCCCAGTGCTTTTCTATCTAAAATGTCCCATTCTTCATCTGACATTGTGGTCACTTTCTTTGCCTTTCCTTCTAATGGCTGCCACAAATCCTTTTGATATAGGTAATCCTCCATCTGCATTTTCCATAACTGATAATTCTGGTCGTTAAACTTTTCGACCTTGAATTTGGAATCCTCCATTGCTCCCACTCAAATCTGAAAGTCCTGCCAATTTACAGAAAACCTCGCTCTGATACCAATTGTTAGGGTTTCAAGCAGATCCAAAGCAAATATGAACTAACAATTATATGCAGATTTAAATACAAAAGATAAAGGAATAAAATAGGACACAGATAACATAGAGATTTAATGTGGTTCACCCAAAATGGGTTACGTCCACCATACACAGTCGTCCAATCTTTCTTATTATCCAGCAAAAAATACATCAACATTCCAATGCCTTAAGCCTCCCAACCGCTCATAACATGCATTTTTAGGGCAACAAACAAAGTCGTCCTTTTTAGGGTTTTATTACAATGTCGCAGTAACTTCACATGCATTAAAAAGAGGATGAACCCAATATATCCAACCTCAATTCAATTAAGAAGAGAGTTGAATGCTAATTGGGGTCCTATTTGCTTTTGTTTGACTTGAAAATGTAATTGAAAAGGTGTATATTGAATGCCAAACCTAAGGTAAGAAGGTACATGCATGAAATAGAAACTTAGACTGATTATGCTAACAGATAATAAAATAGAAAGTTCACAACAGGTACACAAATGGTTAGGGAATCTAATTGTGCACCTGTAGATGAAATATGAAGTTCAATCAACAAGACTAGGGTGTTGGACACCCTGGTCTTCTGAACTATGGTCTAAAAGTTTGAATCTTGATGTAGTTCGAAAGACATTTATCAAATCTAAACCTGTTCTAGGAGGACCATGGTGCCAAAGTGCCCTAGTCCAAGCACTTTTTGATGAAATTTGGTTGGATGCTTTGTTTCTAGGTCCCAGTGTTGTTTTTGTCTTCCTGGCTCCACAGGGTACATATAGCTACACACAAGAGGAAATAAAGGTGGTTGCGGATAGGGGTTTGCCTTAGGTCAAACCTTGGGTTTGGAATTACCTAATTGAAATATAAATGAAATTGAAACTGTGCCTTTTGAGGGCAAAGGCAAGACTTGGAATTGAAATGCTTGAATGTAGATGATTATACCTTCAATAGGTGATGCAATGTTCTTAGGATAAGTCCTCCATGTGTTGATATTTTAACATGATAAATCACATAAAATCCATCATGAAATCATAATTGAAACATAATATGAAGATGTCTTGATGTAGTTTGCTACTCCTTGAAATAGGTCTACTCTTGAGGAAGAAGAATTACTCTTGAATTTGATGATAATGTTAGCATAAGATAAAATGATGAAAATGAATTGACAGGGATGCCTTATATAAGGATTTCATAATTAAATCACCTTTGGGCCAAATTAGATTTGATATATTTTTACATGGAGCAATATTTGGATAGGGTAGGACCGCCTTATTATTCTCCCAAAATTCGGGGAAAAATGTGCAGGTTCAAGTAGTTAGGATTTGCCCTAGTCTTGACAATATTTTTCCAACTTTTGGGGAATGAAAGATAAGAGTGTTCTAATGTCGAATGCAACTTGGTGACTCAAACCATAATGCATAGGTATGCAAGTGCTTTGAGAGTTGAAATTAGGGTAAGACTAGGATAAATTAGGATAAAATAATAAAGGGGACGCCTAGAATTAAGGGCCCAAATAAGAGTGTGATGATATAATAATGTGGGATAAGACCTATACTATTTAATTAAGTATTAATTAATTAAAATAAAGGTCCTATAATGCATAGAGGAAAGGGAAATACTAAAATAGGTGCCAGGAGAGTGTGAAATTGGACACACTAATAAAGGTTTACAATTTACAACACTACAAACACAAATATTCAGGAGCTAAAGTTTCACAAAGAAAATCTACCATGCTTGGATGGGAGGAGCAGCCTCCAGATTGGTTGCAGCAGTTTGGGATTCAATGGGGAGGACCTAAAAAGATAGTCAAGTACCTAGGAATTCCATTTGCAATATCCCCATCTCTCAAAGAAATGTGGCAATGGATTAAAACCAAAATAGAAAAAAAACTTAACAGATGGGATAATAGATATCTTTCGCTTGCTGGGAGAATGCAGGTTTGCCAAAAAGTTCTATCTTCTTACAAAATTTATTATTCATCAGTATGGATGTTCTCTAATTACTAGATCCTAGAAACACAAAAAACCATCAAGAATTTCCTGTGGTCTGATGGAAAAGGTAAAAAGAAGATCCATTTTGTTAAATGGGAATGGTGTTATAAGGACAAGAGCCTAGGAGGGCAAGGACTTAAGGATTTGAGAATCCAAGGGATTGCTCTTGCAGCAAAGTGGATCTTCCAGGCTCTTGATGGAAATGAACCGTGGAAAGTGCTGGTTAGGAATAATATATTGAAGGCCATACCAAAGAAGGCCAAAAATTGGAAATCCCTCCCTTTCTGTGACCTTGTGGTTGGAGACTTTGAGGTATCAGTACAAGGGTCCAATGTCTTCAAATCTATCTGGAAGGCCTGGAGTAGTGTTAAGCCCTTCATCAGCAATATTAGAGTTAGCAACAATGAGTTTATCCATGGGACTAGATCCATTTGGTGGAACCTCTTGCACTCATCCAAACCTTTGGCCCTTACTTAGGGGATCTCTGCTAAAGCATGGATGGCAAAATGCATTTGCTGCTTTAAAGATATTATTAAGGATGATAGGCTATTGGACTGGGATACCCTTAGAACTAAATTTAACCTTCCGATTCCACATAAACACACATATAGTATGTTACATAAATCCTATGAAAAGGTCTTGCCCAAGAAAAGCAATAATGATATAGAATTTTGCAAGGATCTTCTGTGGAATAATGCCATTTCAGTTCTTAATGTTAAAACTAGTGTTATTTATAAGACCTTAACTTATGATGAAGCAATAGTTTCCCATGCTAACAAGCTGTGGTTTGCAGATTTTTCAGTTAAACAATGACAGAAAGTGTTCAATAGGCTTTGGAGTAGCCCTATTGCTCCTAAAGAGAAATGTTTTAAATGGTTGTTAATTTTAAACAGTTTACCAATCAGAAAAGATCATAATAGCAGTGATATTTGTAATATTTGCAGGGTTCCTGATTCAGTTAAACATATTTTTTTTTATTGTATCATAGCTAAAGAAATTTGGTTATTATTTGGTATTCAATTTCCTGTTCAATTTACTGTTCATAGTATAACTGAATGATGTATTATTTAATAGTAGAACATCTTTAATATATTGTATTTAATGCATTAAGATTACTGTAAGAACTAGAATAACATGTATCTATATTTGATAAGCACTAAGATAACATCTATATCTATATTCAATAAGAATTAGAATAACATGTATCTATATATGATAAGAACAAGGATAACATCTATATCTGATAAGACTTAGGATAACATATATGATTCATTATGAATGCCAATAGCTTATTTCTTGTAATAGTAGAGAGGATAGTCCAATATAACATACTTGAGATAGTTGTGTTTGCAAAGCTTTCTATTTTCCCTCTAACAATTGTTTGTCTCCTTCCAATGATTCAATGTGCATGCTGGGAGTAGACTGGGTTTCTTCATCATATTCTTCCTTCCTTGATGGTTCCATGTACTTATTATATTTTATTTCCTTTACTTCCTTACTCCATTTTGAATGATCTACCTTTTATAAGTCCTCTTTTTCTCCTTATCCCCCTCCCCACACATAATTTTGGATCTTACTTACGTACCTTCAAAATATGTCTTTTATCTAAAAGGCACGCTTCCTCATAAATAGTCACAACCTTTAAGACTAATCACATTTCTTAATATCAACCTTCTCATAAATCACACCTTTTCTTAACACAAAATAAACCTTTTAATGACTCACATCTCTTTCTTCTTCATAACCATAATAAATTAACTCTCCTTAACAAAACATTTTTTTTTTTTTGCCACCTTTTGTGATTACTGACTTTTTAATTTTTAATGATTCCCTATAATAAAGACAACATTTAAAAGAAGTTGTTGATTGGTATTAACTTAAGTGATGCTTGAAGCTTTATTGTTTATAATTAATATAAACAATGGTATTTGTTGCATTATAAATATCACTTAATATCTTAACTAATATGATTGCTGACTATACCTTGGTTATTCTTATTGCCACGTTTCTCCTCATTCCATTTTAATTGTGGACTATATCTTGGTTATTCTTATTGCCACGTTTCTTGTTCATTGCATTTTAGTAACTATTGACTTACTGCCGTAGGATTATTTGTCTTTTAGTGGGGGCTCTAGCATAACAAGGTGGGCCCCATTAATATTGTCTTTTAGTGGAGGGCTCTAGCATAAGGAGGTGGGCCCTATAAATAATTTATTTGTTATTCGTATAAGGCACAAAGTGGGGTGGCAAGCAAGAAGGATTGGTCCTCATAAAATCATTTTATTTATATTTTAAACATGAACATGGGTGGACTCCTCTTAATATTGCCATATGATTTATTCATTGCTCTCCTCATTTTAGATCGTTGCACCTCTTACACACTTGTTAGATAAATTAATTCACGGTTCATCAACACTCTTGACATAAACTGGTTTTGATCTCGTGACATGGTGGGGAAATGAGAGTGAGATCAATTGAGTCAACAACCATTGAAATCTTCCTCCCAAATATGTGTTTCTTGATAGGATATGCTAAAGTCAATGCCTAATTTGAGAATGGAACATCTCATATAAGACGTCAAGTTTATTTTTGATGATGCAAGGACCTATTATATGACAAAGTATAAATGATGTTGATAGAAAATTTTGGTTGTTTTGATTGTTGACAAGCTAGGTAGTTTGTCTATTAAGCTCAATGTTTGGTATAGTGTTCAGTTTGTGTCTAGTCAAAATATTGATTTTATTATAGGTGATGGAGTGTAATTGGTGAGAGATTATTATGGTGTTTGAAAAATTTATTATTTATGATGGCTTTTGGAAGTGATTGTTGCTATGAAATGTGTTACATCCTCTATAGTGATGTCAAAGAACCCACACAAAACTAACTTGAGGATTTCTCTTAGTTAGGCCTAAGACCATTTATTGCAAAATGGGTCAAGTGGACTTAGTATTGAAATGGATATGAGGGTTGATGCTAAACATTAACCAATGTCAGTCCATGAGAGATGTGCCAAGGAATTATTATGGAAGGTGGATGGATTCTTATTATGGAGAAATGCATACTCAAGTTATAATGACTGAAGTTCTATTATAGACGGTTTGAAGAGAAAAACAAATAAAGTGGTGATAGAGGGTAGAGCAATGTCTTATTCCATGTGGCACCTATAAGAGGTTTTCACCATTGTACTTACCAAAGGTGCCGCCGAAGTGGTTTTCACCATAGAGTGGATTATTTTTCTTAGTTTCTAATTTTTTAGGTGTCACACAAGATGCTTGTTTGCCATGTTTTCATCAAGGTGGTGATTTTTTTTGTGTGTATTTTTAAATGGGATTCACTTAGGGTTATGTGTAGAACTTGCGAAGGTGTGTGCTATTGATAGGATTTGGAAGAGGTTCACCTTTAGGAGTAGCAATCTGGTATGCACATATCCATATGCAACTATGGCAATGTAGGGACCCAACCAATTTGGTTTGAATTTGCATAATTGTTCTCTATTTGTTAGATTTATTTGATATTATTTTAAGACCAACTCAGCAACCCTAAAATGTTGAATTTTGACTCTTTTGTTGTAACTCTGATGAAGATGATTTTGGTATACTTGTAGATGATTCAATGGAGTTTGATGTCTCTCATCTAGTAAGTCTAATTCATCCAATCTAGATACTTGATATTGTTCATCATCTGTTAAACATTGCATGGACACCCTCAAGGATGGTAACTCAACCTCAATAGGAAGAATGACTTCTGATCCAAAGATGAGGAAATTTGTGTTGCACTTGTGGGAGTGTAAATACTGGTTTGATAAGCCCATAGGGATGAGTTAAGTTGGATTTCCATTCACAACCAACATCATTGATAGTCATTTTGAGAATTTTTAGTATTGTTTTGTTAGATTCCTTAGCTTGATCATTACTTTGAGGATACTATGGTGTGGTGAATTAATGAACTAGATGTGAAATTTATCACAAAGCTCACAAACATCCTAATTTTTAGAGGGATGACCATTTTCTGTGACAATGGAGAGGCGAATGTCATACTGGCATATGAGGTGATTAAGGATCAACTTTGCGATTTGCTTTCTAGTAACATACTTATGAGAGAGATGACTTTGATCCACTCCGTGAAATACTCAATGGTAGTAAGGATGAACTTGTGGCCATTAGTAGAGATGGTTTGAATCTTACCCATGAGGTCAACTCCCCATTGAGAGAAGGACCAAGGAGATGTGAGGTGCTAAATTTCCTGCATTGGTGCATGAATGAGATCTCCATGATTTTGAAATCTGTGGCACTTAACAAATCTATAGGCGTTGTGATCCATGGTAGGCCAATAGTATCTTGTTTACATGAGCTTTTTAGCTAGGGTAAGACCACTAGAATGGGCTCCACATCTACCTTCATGTACCTCTCGTAAACCCATTTTTGCTTCATCAGTATCAGGACATCTTAGAAATGCACTATCCAAACTCCTTCAGTATAGGGTATCACTAACAATAATGTAACAAAAGGTTTGTTGTAAAAAGGTTTTTTGTTGGTTGTTCGACAAGTCTTGGGGAAGGATTTGATCATGTAGATAGGCATATATGTCATTATACAATGGAGAATTGTGACGAACAAGTTCACACATGAGTTCGGACTAGGAAGCATTGAAAGAAGGCATCATTAGCAATTCTACCAAGACCTTATATTGTGGCTCGTTGTTAGGAATGTCTACTAGGGATCCAATTGTAGTCATGGCATGCACTGCTCTATTTTGTACTCTTGGAATCTACTCAAAGATGATGTCATCAAAGTACATTTTAAAGTCATTCACCATCATTTTGTAGGGAACAAGTTTTCCATCTTTTGAAATATAATTGTCTGCGAGGGAAAATCAACATGTCAATTAGATCAAGAGGCAACCACAAAACTTGGATCTAACTAACAAATCATATCACAACTCAATAGAGGAATATAATTGAAATCAACAATGAAACAACATGAAATCATAAAACAATTAAACCCATTTTGACTCCAATGCGCTTGTTCTCCATTGGCGTTCTTCTTGTGGGGAAGGTGGCTCTCAAAGTTGAACTTCACAAAAACTTGCAAGATGTAAGCACAAGAATTACAAAGACAATGGTTATTCAAAAGGGAAGATTGATGTTCAATTTATAGATTTCGAGAGGTTTGATTCCATGGCTAAGATTGATTTAGAGACAAAATTGATCAACAATTGAGATTCAATGAGAGGGGTTGGTGAGAGATAATTGCTCATTTTGACCGAATTTGATTGAGAGAATAACTCACTTTATTGGCTAGTCAAGAGATATGATTGATATTGGAACTAAATTGACTAAGTAACTAGAAAAAGCTAATTTCAAAAAAGAGGGAAGTAACTATTGAACCCAAGGCAGGACTGAGAGGCGGGGGGGGTGTGAATCCGTCCAAAATAGAAATTAATACAACACATGGGCAATTAAACAACAACACACATTCAACACATGAACACCGAGATTTTCTACGTGGAAAACCCAAACAGGGAAAAACCATGGTGAGCACCTGCCCACAAAAATACATCCACTATTTATATAAGATTACAAAAAGAGCTCCTTGTACCAGACTTGCAAACCGAGGCTAATTGCTCATGGGGCAAGATACAAAATAAGACTCGCAAACCTAAAGCTAATTGCAATAGGGCAATATATTAAAATGATATAAAAATAAGGATCTCTCAATCATGAAGTTTTCCTTGAACTCTGCATCAAGCGACCAACATATGCACACACAACTCAAACCTCAACTACCAACACTCTGTCTCAAATATCTGTCACAGTCAAGTAGAACAACTTTCATATCATTCGAACACAACTCTTCTTCACTACTCTTCACCGAATCTCACTGACTATTTTTGCATCATAATCTACATTCCACACCTCAGCACTCTTTTCCACACACAACTCAATCACACTCATCCTTATATACAAGATAGATCATCAAAGCTTGAGACAAGTTGACCTGATCCAAAATATACTTCCTGGACCCAAAAAACACATGTTGATCCACGCCAGGAGAAAGAGGGGATCAAAACACATCTTCCAAAGATCAATTCATCGATACACAATCACCAGAACATAACCAACATCATATCCACACACTACGCATCCATATAAGCAATTAATGGTCCAAACATACTCTCCAATGCAAATAACTTAAATTTGGATCTCCACACGTTATGGTGAGACCCATAAGACATCAAACAATCTCCCACAAATCATATCTAGGCCTAAGGATATGTCTAGCTGTATATAATATCACAACAACAACAAACAATGCCACAACACTCGAAGAACAAAAATATATTTTTCGGACCACATAACTATCATATCCATAATACCAAAACTATATCCAACAAAGATAACCATAATAAACAACATCAAAAACACTTCCCAAACCCGAACAGATTCAGAACAACCAATATAACAACTACAACATCATCATATCAAGATAACTTTGCACTGGAGACATTCCAGACCAATCTGGAACAAGTTTGGTATCAATGACAACCATAACAACACATACTTCCAACAATAGTTGACTAGTTAGAAAAAGTGATTGATGAGTCACTGATTGGAACTGAGTGTTAATCTTAGTTAACAATTTCCACATGTGATGTAGGAAAATTAGGATAAAATATCATTTAGATTACATTTGTGTTTTCAAAAATGCCAAACAAAATTGGAATTAGTGGGAAGTGAATTTGAATTGAATTTGGAGGGAAATAACATTGAATCAAAATGAAGATCGAATGACATTAAATAAATTTATGAAATTTATTTAATGAGAAGACATTGTTAGATAATTGAATTTAATTAAACAACAAAGATTGTTTAACTAAAGTAAATAATCAAAACTAAAGTAAATAATTGAGATTAATTAAATAATAAGATTATTTAATTAATTTAAAGGGAAAATAATTAATTGATTAAATGATTAAGAAAGAAATAGATCGATTAATTTGAAGTGAAAGAAGAATATTAATTCAAAAGAATAAAGTTAGATTAATTAAATAATTAAAATTATCTAATTAATATAGAGGAATAATTAGCAACATTGATTTTTGTAGGTGCAGAACAATTTGAAGTGTCTACAATATCATCTTTGATTTGGCCAACAACTAGCCGAGAATCACCATAGACATAAATATTTTTAATCCTCCATTTGACAATTGTTCTAAGGCATATGATAAGTGCCTTATACTCTACTATATTTTTCATACATGGAAAATAAAAGTTTGTAACACTTTGGAATAGCATCCCCTTGAGGTGAGATGAAGAGTATTTCTGGTCCTCATCCATGTTGTGTGTAAGACTCATCAAGGTACATTTCCATTCAATTGATGTTGTCACCATAAATACAACTTCATCTATTAAATCAAACAGAAGTGGATGATCTTCTACTATACGAGCGTCTACTAATTGATCGACTATTATTTGTTCATTGATTGTCTTTTGATCAACATATTCTATGTCAAACTCACTCAAGATCCTTACCAACTTTGTTATTCTACCAATGAGGGTTTCTTTGTTGAGCAAGTATTTGAGAGTATCTATCTTTGCCACAATATTTATCTAGTGATTTAGCATATAATGTCATAGTTTTTGGGAGGCAAAGACAATTGCTAGGCATGCATGTTTGATAAGTGTATAATTTAACTCATACTCTACTAGTCTATGACTAATATAATAAATGGCTCTTTCTTTCCCTTCCTTGTCATGTTGTGCTCGGAGGGGCCCTAGTGTTGATGTTGTAGATGAAATATATAAAACCAATGTCTTTCCTTGTATAGGAGGCATCATAATTGGTGGTGACAATAAATAGTCTTTGAGTTGTTGGAAGGCCTATTGACATTATTCAGTCTATGTGAAGGGTACACCCTTGCAAAGAAAGTGTTGAAAAGGGTGACATTTGTCTGCTAGTTGTGCAATGAATCTACACATATATTTTAATTTTTCTTAAAGACTTTGAAGTTGTGTCAAATTGTTGGAGGCATGTCGATTGTTGCTGTCAATTTCACTAGGTCTACTTCAATACCTCTACGAGAAACAATGAATCCCAAGAGTTTTCTAGAAGAAACTACAAAGACACATTTCTTAGGATTGAGTTTGACCTTGTATTTCTCTAATATATCAAAGATCACTAACAAGTCATGTAGATGATTGTCTCTAGAAATTGATTTTGCAAGAAGATCATCCACATAATCCTCCATTAGGGTATGCATCATGTCATGAAAGATAGTTGTCATAGCTATTTGATAGGTTGCTTCAAAAAATTTAAGTCTAAAAGTCATGGTGTTCTAGTAGCATGTGCCCCAAGGACATGTAAAAGTAGTCTTGTGTTGGTCCTTAGGTGCCATTTTTATTTGATTGTAATTGAAAAATCCATTCATTAATAGAAACATCTCTAAAATAGTTGTCAAATCTACAATCATATCAATGTTTAATAGAGGTAAGTCATCTTTTGGACATGCTTTATTTATGTCTCTGAAGTCCATGCAAATTCTTATACCCCAGTGGGTTTCATGACTGATACCAAATTAGAGATCCACTCTGCATAATCAATGTATTGAATGAATTTGACATCGAATAACTTCTTGAGTTCAACTTTTATCAAGAGAGCAATCTTCCTTAAATTTTGTTTGATGGGTTTTATTCCTGGGTAGTTTGGTAGATGATGTAGGACGGGTCCAGTCTAAAAATTTCGGCATAGGACGAAGCAAAGTCAATTTTTATTTCTGTGAAGAATATGGTAAAGTCTATCCTTTATGTATATGTGAGAGATTTGACAAAGTGGACAATCTTCTGATTTTCTGTTGTACGAAGGTTGACTTCTTGTGATTTCTTAGCCAATAGTGGGGATCCTCTTGACTTGTTGGGAATACATCCATCCTTCCATCCTTAGAATCCTTAGAGAGGTTTTCACCCTCTGATACATCCTTTATTTTTACCTTTTCACAACCAAAAGGTTCCATTTGGTTTTCACCTATAGACCCCTTTTTTTTGTTTTTCAAGTTTTTATTTTTGTGGCTAGAAGATGGAATGGAATCTCCAAAGTAAGTCATAATGCCAAGGTTCATGAAAAAACTATCTTTGTTGTCACCCAAGGGTAAACCCTTTCACATTTCCTTAAAATTGGAAATGGTTTCATCGTTTTTAAAAATATGAAGTTCGAAGGCCCTTCTTGGTCCTTATTGATAAGTTCAAGGTAAACTAGGGATATCTTATAATTGGTGTTAGAAAAGTCTACGGATAAAGCATTTGGGGTAAAGATTGAGGAATCATAAAGATCCCAAAAGGTTTCGATCTAGGCATGATCATTGCTATATTTATTGTCATAGGAGTTCAAATTAGTATGTTTGTCAAATGTCTCAACACTAACAGTGATGTCTTTATTCAAAGGAAACTTAGTACTAGGAGCTCCTAATTTCAATGGTATGAACCCAAGCCCTTTATTCTTTGGCAATTGTGGAGATTGGTTGGGCTCCTTAATTCCATATTTTTGTGCTTCTAGGTTAGTATATCCATCATATCTATTTTGTTCCATAATTGTGAAGCCCTTTTTGTATTGCTCAATAGACAAATTAATTGGTTCTAAATCTTCTTCATCCTTATAAATCCAAGTCAAAACAATTTTCTCTATGGATTCTTTGTCAAGTTTTCCCCACTTTGTGAATGTGGTGGAAGGTTGATAATACTATATGGTGAATTTCTTGATCTTCTGGATTGGATGTAGTTTACCATAAGATTTTGACAAGGTTGGTATGCTAATGCAGAAAAGTTATCCAATAATGTACATGCTACAACCTTGGTCTTAGACTTCAATCTTGATCTTAGGGTTGGAGGAAGATGGAGTGGCAGGTTTGGATAGTGATTAGGGATTGATGTAGAATGGAATGGAGGAGGAGGTTTGTTGGTTTAACAACACCAAATATTTGAGAATCCCTTTCAAGTTATTACAATATTGGAAGGTACCTGGATCACCCGATATAGTGATCTTTGTGTTGTTGTAAGGGAATTTGATGCTTTGATGGTATGTGAAAGGGACGGATTTCATGGCATGAACTTGTGGTTGGATGAGGTGGAGGTTGTATCCAAGATCAAGGTCCAATACTTGGCATAATGTTTCCTTCATTGCAGGTCCAACTCTGATGGGAGTGTTATGACACCCTTGGATGGGCAATCTGTATCATCATAAGTTATGATCACACTTATTTTCGATGTCTCTATACATCCCTCTGAGAATACTAGTGTTTTGACTAAATTCGAGGTACAAATATGGAGGCCTACTCCTCCATCTATCAAAACTCATTTGATTTTGTGTTTGTATATCAAAATTTCAAGATGGGTAGGGTTATTATAGTAAGGTTTATGTGAAGGCATATCTTTCTCAATGAATTTGGCATGGTGTGAGGTTTCAATATGTCCTACCATGACTTGAAATTGATTTTAAATTTATGTCAGTGGGAACTAAAGACCCCTACAAAGATTTGTCTATGATGGATTTGTGTTATGGAGATATGTGTAATAGCTCGAGGATGAAAATATATGTATGTGTTTTTCCTAAGTTCTCTATAAGGTTGTATACACTTGTAGGTTGTGACCTTGAAGTGGCCCCTTGTAGGGTCACTTTGCAACAGCAATATCATGATTTTTAAATTTTATGGTGATAGTTAAAACAAGCCTCTCAACCTATTGGATGTGATTAGCTGTGTATTCATATCCGTCATTAGTGTAGTTGGTATTGTTATCCTAATTTTTTCTCAAACTAGAGGCCTTACCTTTCCCGTGATTTTGCAAGGGGTCTTTAAAAATCATGTGGTCCATGTTGAGGATTTCATTGGGGTCTCCACTTCTATGTCTCCTTGATTGATGAGATCCTGGATAATGTTCTTAATTTTATATAACAATGGGAAGTCTTATGTCCTTTAGTATTGTGAAACTCACAAAAACATTATTGTCCCACCAGAATGGTTTAAGGTGTCTTGGTTCATATTTTTTTTAATTTCTAGGAGTGTAATAGCATTGGACTGGATTAGCTTCTTCAAAGCTAATTCAATGGGTTCCCCTAAGGGTGTGTATTTTCGCTTGGTTGTGTTGTTGTTGGTGGTCCTTAAAGGAACACATTGGGAACTAATTTGAGCAATGTTTGTTGATTAATCATTATAATGTGACCGATGTGTTATTTTTCTGTTTGAAGGTCCTTTAGGGATAATCAAGCGTTCAACTTTGTTGATCACTTTAGTATCCATGACACTATCATTTTTAACATTTTTGTTGCATGACCAAAATTTTGAATTGTCATTTTTTGCATTTGGGTAATTGTTATTAGTCTCTTTGTAAATTTTCACAAGTCCTTTTGTGATTAGGGTTTCCTCAATGGAGATTCCCTTCTATATGACTTTATTAAATGTGTTCAAACACTAGACTTGAAGATAGAATATCATTTCTTGGTTTAGATTTTGAATGAAGATCTATAATAGTTTCTTTGGTATATGACACAGGCATTTGATTGCAAGATTTCTCCATCTTTGTAAGAATGAGGCAGAAGATTCCCCATTCTTCTGTTTGGTATTGTAAATATCTATCATTTATTTATCATGTTTTATGTTGTAAGAAAAGTGTACAATAAATCTCTTTGCTAACTTGTTCCATGTTTTATACTAGGTGGTAGGTGTGAGAACCATTCCATAGCTTTCCCACCAAGATTGCATGGGAAGAGGTGCATGAGATATGTATCATAATAAGCAACCTCAAGGCAAGTAGTGAATAATTGTCAGATATAATCTCTAGGATCTCCCTTTCCCTTGTATTTGATGAATTTAGGCATTTCAAAGTATAGGGGAAAATGTGGCATGTGCAATGTTCTATCAAATAGATGAGGGCATAATTTCCCCATTGTATATTTTCTTTTATGCACCATATCTTATATGGTCAACATTTGTTTCTAAATACTTTATGCTTGCTGCACTAAGATTTTGGTTGTTGGTTGGAGGATAAAATATTTGTTGTTCATTTGGATCCATGAAGGGATTTATGTATTGGTAATTTAGAAGTTGATTGTATGTATGTGTACTTGGGTTTAGAGGTTATGTGTTTTGGTTGAACGCGTGTTATTAATTCAGGTGGTGGGTATTCAAGTTAAACGAGGAGGTTTGGTTTGGTGGGGGTATGTATGTGCAATGTTGATTTGTTGATATGTTGTATTGGTCCAAGTATGTGTTTGTATGTAGGGAAGGTTTTGGTCGTAGGCATTTGTTGCAATGTTGAGTGGTTGTAACGGTGGAGGATATATTGGTTATAGGTTTGGCTCGGTGGTGTTGAATGAGTGTTCAAGGGTTGAGCATTGGAATTTTGGTTTAATGGTGTCATATGAGTGTTTGGGGGTTGCATGCTAGAGGTTTGGATCAATGGAATTGTATTAGTGTTTGAGCATTAGGTGTTAGAGGATTGAGTGTTTTTCATGATATTGGATGGTTGTGGTTGTAAGTTTGTTGCAAGGGGTCTGTATTGTATTGTTGTGGGGGTTTGTTGGTGTTGGTCTGAAATATGTGAGGTAGTATGTTGGGTTTCTAGTTTTTGTGGGTTGGATTTGGATTCTTGTGACTTGTGTGATTATATGCATATGGGTTGGTGTAGCTTAAACTCATGGTATTGTTGTTTGGGTCAAGATGTGGTGTGTTGAAAAGTTGGTTGGTAAATTGTAATCAATATGTCAATGGTGGATGTACATTTGAGTGCGTCATGTCATGTGGGATATTGCTAAAGGTATAGTTGTGTGAATTGTCAAGACATAGGATCATTTGGTGGTGTTGGGATGTGTGTGGATCCTATGTTTTGAGACACTATGTTAGTCACAATTTTTTGCACAACAAAGATATTAGAATTAGGGGGAAGCTTGGCTCCATTTTGTGCTAGCAACGAGAAGTATCCAGTGGGATATTTGGACAAGAGTGTCACAATGACTTTGAGGATTATAGGATCATAGGATGTATCATTGATTTCCTCTTGGCTTATGTTGCTACTAACTTTTGTTAACGAAAATTCATTATTAGGTGGTTGCACGGTAGCTCCTACTTGGGGTGTATGATGTGACTCTTATGATGATCCAAATTACAATGTACTGGTAGGATTGTAAATAGGGTAAAGTATAGGGTCCATTTGTTTTCTCTTGACTTGCGACTATGTGTTAACCATATAAGACTTTTGGAGACTATTGAGTGTTATGCTAAAGAATGCTAAAAATATTAAGGATGTTTTTGATGTATGATGATGTTGAATGGTTGCTTTTTGATTTTTTTTTTAATTTTGATTTTTGGGATGCTAAATGTTAACTAAGCCAATGATCTACAAATATTAAACAAGAATGTTAAGATCTCAAAAGGGACAAAGATCAAGGTGTTGGTTGCTAAAGTTGAACCTAAACTAGCCCGATGAGTTTTAGGTCCTACTATTGATAGGATGATGATGATGATGATGTGATGTCAAGACAATCAATGGATAGTCTAAGGTTTGATAAATTCTAATTGGTTTAGCACGATTGAAAACACTTGCAAATAAACACAACCTAATTAATCAAGTAAGATTGTATGCATGGTGTAGGCCCAATTGTTAAAATATTATAGGATTGTGCATACACTTTCCACTCTCAAGAGTTGGTAACTAAAGGTCTGGTGGCATAGGGGTGTACCAACATGATCACCTTTCCTCTTACCCCAAAAGTTCAAAAAAATGTTAACTGAGGGATTTCTACCCTACTTAGGACGGTATATGTTGGGTAACTTCAAGCATGATAATGTACTTTGCACCACACCATGGAATGGCTGAACACTCTTAGGCTACTAAAAAAATTGATTCATAGTGGATAAATCTTGATGCAAGAGCATTCCTGGTTCTTGGCAATCTTGCATCAACCAAAAATATTTCTTTTTCAGTTTATTTCCGTTTTACAATTTCAACATTTCTTTTTGCATTTTCTTGCATTGGCTCATTGAATCTTGCAGAGCTGGATTTTGCTTGAGGACATGATCATCTTTCCTATTCCTAAACCGTTGAGCATTTGGATCATTTTCTGGCAAGTTATCGATTTCAGATTCTGAGATTATTTTCTGGCTTAGGACACTGGAACCACTTGGACCTATATTGGTGAATCTTGCAGATCCTTTCCATAGCTTGTGGAGCTTCATTTCGTTGATTCCAATTTTCCTTAGCATGTTGCCAACCTTCCCTTTGATCCACACTTCATCCTTTGGTTTTCCAGAGGAATCTCTTTGGCAGAGGCCTTCACGTTTGATCTTGTTCTTCAACATTTGATCCCTCTTGGGCCGATCGGATCCCTCTAGACTATATAAATCAATGTAATTAAGCATCATAATTTAGTTAGGATAATATAGAAGGCACATCTTAAGAATTAGAGGTCCAGAGTTGACCAATTCTATAAATGAGCATGTATGTAGTAGGCCAGTGAGTCGAATCTTGTAACCTGAATGTTATGGGTTATCTGTAACCAGTTTTCATGATCTAATTCATTTAGTTCTGCATTGCCTCCTATAGTGTCATAAAATTGTGACCCTAACAATTTTTTACTGTATTAGGGTCCTCATGCATGCGAGATCGAATCATCTAGCTTGATCGGAGACCAGAGATTGCTCAGCCCTCAGAACAACTTCTTTCTTGGCCTTTACATCACCCTGTTTGCACTCTGCCCTAGAGAAAGGGGTAGGATAGGGGCGTGGCACCCTTTTCCTTGCCCTATTTTGCGGCAGGACCCTTCCTAGGGTTGCATTGTTGGTTGTGCACCGGGCAGGAAACTCCCCCGATGTCGGCCCGTGATGAAAAATCAAATCCACTAACATGTATTTAAGGGGCATTCGTCCTCTCATTTGCATAAGGTTGAAGTTCAATAAGGTGGAATTTGGATAAGGTCATGTTTCATAAGTGATCAAACATTCAAGAACATTCAAGCATTCTTTTCCAACATTGAGCATTCTCAAGTCTCCCTTCAAGGCTAGGTGTTGCATTCAAGTCAAGGATTCAACCATTGAAGAGGAGACTGATTCCAACATTCAATTCCACATAAGCATTTCTATTAGCATTGCTATCACAACCTCCCTTGAGGTGATTTATAATTCAGTCTTTCATTTACAACTACTTGCAAGTACTTTCTTTCATTACTTGGATAATTCCAAAACTGGGGTTTGACCTAAAGGCAAACCCCCAATCCCAACCCATTTTCCTCTCTTTTCTGTGTGTAGGTTGCAGGTGCGCAACTATACTTTTGAATTTGGGCTCCATTTGCAGAGGCGGAAAAATCCTTTTTGTTTCGTAGATTTTTCGAAGGACCGTGTACGTTCCCGCCACGGTCCGAACAATTTTTCCTCAAATTCGCAGGGCGACTTCGTCTCGACATATTACTGTCGGATCCAGGTGCACAACTTCATCCCATATTTCGATCTCTTAATTAGTTCTTTATCACTTTTGCGCTACATAGTTCAATCAATTCCTTTACATTTCAAATAAGGAAGAGGGGATCAACTTATCATTCCCATTTCATTCAGAATTCAATCTTCTTCTTGTTGAGAGGTTGAATCTAGTGAATTCTCCCCTCCTCTTCCAAATGTAATTTGGTGAAAAGTGTTTGAAGGGTAATCAATAGTGAAACTCTCATCTCTCTTTGAGGGAAAGGGTAGTTTTCCTCTTGATCTCACCATTCACCATTTTCCCACATTACATTTTGGTGAAACCTGACGTCTTGCATGCTTTCCTTTGAACAAAATTGCATATTTTTCATTTGCAAGTTTAAATTTTCTGCAAACTTAGTGCTTAAATCATTAAAAACCCTAGTTTTTAAATTTAAAATTGAACTTGTAATCTGTAAAAAATTGCTTGTAGTTATCTTAGATCTTAAAATTGTTTTGATTGTCAAATTCAATTTCCTCATTGTCTTGTTCAATTTGCAAAAAAACTACAAAATTAAGAGGTTACTTGTTAAAACCCTAATTTTTAAAAATCATCTTGAACTTGTGCAAAAATTGGATTTCTATTTAATTTTTAGATTTCTGATTGTTCTCAGATTTGTCTTCAACCCTACAATTTAAATTTTCAATTTCCCCCCTTTTTCTCAAAATTCAGATTTTAAAATTTATTGGTTAGGTCATAAAACCCTAATTTTCAAATTTAATTGGATTTTGTGCAAATTTCAAGTCAATTTCATTCCAATTTAGATTTCTAAACATTTTTCAAGGTGTCTCTATCCATTAGGTTTGAACTTTTTCAAAATTGCAATTCGATTCCTCTTTTTCTTCAAAACCCTAATAGGGTCCTATTTTTACATTTGTGCCTTCATTTCGCCCATCTAGAGGTCATAAAATTCGTCAATTTTTTGGGGTTAGCTTTAAAATCATCGTAATATCCATCCCTGAAAATTTTTGAAAAAAGTTGGTCAGACCATGTGCGTTCCTGCCATGGTCCTCGACTTTTTTTCTAAAATTTCGGGAGACTGTTATGACTGTATTTAATAGCCAAAATCCAGAAGATTGGCTGATTTTGTCGATTTTTGATCCCTCTAGAATTGGAAATACCTTCAAAATTCAACATTTCAAATTTCAAGAATTTTTTTTAAATTAAGAGGTTAATTATAATCTGCTCTGATTTTAAAAATTCTGATTTTAAAATTAAGTGGTATTCCCTTGGCCCTAATTTTAAAATTCAGGTTCTTTTCATTTTTGGAAATTGTGTAATCATTAATTTCTTAAATTTTGCATTAATCAATTTTCTAAGCTTTGTTCCAAAATTCAAATTTCCCTCTAGTGCATGAGTTTTACCACTATTAGTCCTATTTATCCTATCCCCATTAGATGAAGCATTAGAATTAAGGCTTCCCAAGGTTTAATTACCGAGGAGATGGAGCCTAATTTGGGCGACTTCTTTAATGAGGATCATGCTAATTATTTCCATCCTAATAATATGCCTATTCACCCCATTGATGAATCCCATGATGAAGAAGAAGCTTTAACTAGGTTCTCTATAGATCAACTTTCCACATTGGACAATCAATTTGATAACTTTCAATAATGGATGTCCCAAGAATACCCTAATAGTGAAGCTCTCCCATTAATTCAAGGCCTTAAGCACATGATTCAAAGTGATATGAATGGAATTGATATATTGTGTGGCATTGCACATATTGTTGATTCTAATGTCATGCCTATCAAGAGTTGTACCGAAACCCTAGGCTATTCAAAACCTTCAACACAAGTCAATCCTTCAATTCCTTTGACTACTCTTATAGCTAGTATTCCTACTTTTACCTCCAACATCATGACTACTTCAACTCAAAATATCATTCCTACAACCATTGGTCATGGGGGAAATCCCTCTTCTTCATTTAATCCTCCATCTTTACCTATGTCTTCCATGAGTGTTCCTATTATTCCTCAACTAATCGGTGTGACACAAGGGGGCAATTCCTTCAACAACTTTATTCCTCCTTTAAGTGTCCCTTTTCCTACCCAATCATAACCTATGCCTAATTATCATAATGTCCCACCACCTTATTCTTAGTCCATTCCTTCTTTCAATAACATCACACCACCTTCTTAATCAACTATGTCTAACATCCATTCTTCTACCGAAATGACAATTAACAATCTTGCTCAAATTGTGTCTTCCTTACAACAACAAATTGCTTCTATGAGTCAATCAAAGTTTAGTGTGCCCACCTTTGATGTTGTGAGCCCACTTTCTCTTGATATTGTTAAAGCATTGCCACCTAAACATGTTGAGATCCCTCAATTGGAACTCTATACTAGAAAAGGTGAGCCTCTTATGCATGTCAAAACATTTCAAACCTTGTGTACTGATTTTGCTTATGATCAAAGATTGCTTGCAAAATTGTTTACAAGAACACTAAGAGATAAATCTTTACAATGGTATTTCTCTTTGCCTTCTTATTCTATCACCTCCTTTCAATAATTAGCAAATTCTTTCATCCAACAATTTCAAAACAACATTGGTCCTAAAATCACTTTGACTGATTTAATGCATTGAAAACAAGGTGTTAAAGAAAAAGTGAATGATTTCATTGGAATATATAAGCATTTGTGTGCTCAAATTTATTTTCATGTACCTAATAATGATATTCAAAGAATTTTCATTTCTAATTTACAAAAATATATCAGGGAAAACCTTATTTTGTTTGAGTTTACTTCCTTTCCGCAGTTGTGCACAACATTCCACAATTTTCAATTGGCTGCATCCAAATGGAGCAATCTACTCCTATGGCTCCTAAGGTTGTGATTCAAATGAATGCTACAACAAGTGTGCCTTCTATTTCTAAATTTTTCCAAAGAGAAAGATAGTTTAGTCCTTTGAATGAATCTTTACATAGTATTATGTCTCAGTTGTTGCACATCAATGTTATCAAACTTCCTCCTATAAAATAAATTGATCCTTCAAAACTTGCATCCACTTATTTTGATAACAATTCCTTTTGTCAATTTCATCATCAGCCTGGTCATGGTACTAAGAAATGTTTCACATTGAAGAATAAGATTCAAGACTTGATTGATAATAATACTATATCTGTGGCAGGTGTGAATGATAAAGGGAATAAATCAGTAGCTCTTCCTAATCAAAATCTTAAGATTTTCATTGATCCCTTGCCTTCTCATACCTCTAATGTTATTGAGATTGTGCCTAATTCTGTTTCTTCCGAACAATTCACCTCTATGGCTCCAAACTTGGTTAATATGGTAGAAACATAGGATATGCCTAAGGATCCTTGTATTACATTTTACCCCAGTGAAACCATTAGAGCACCCGATGGCCCTTTATACATAGTTGTGAAGGTTAAGGACATCCCTTGCCATGGTGCCCTTATTGATCCCTCTTCCATGGTTAATGTCAAAACTGAAGAGTATCTTTTCACTTTATGATTGCATAAACCACTATATGATGCTTCTAATGTGATTGTGAAGTTATTTGATGTCTTTTCTTGTCCTACCATTGGTTCTATCATCCTTCCTGTTGAAGTTCATACTAAATCCATGGATGTTGACTTTGTTATCATACCCTATTTCGAGAAATTATGTGTGAAGTTGGTCTATCCTTGGCTATCTTCCATGAAGGCTATTGCTTCTCCAATCCAAAGGTGTCTCAAATTTCCTCACAATGGAGAAATCATAACCATGAACTATAGCTTATTTCGTCCATCGGAAAGAAGCCCTAGTGTTCCTATTGATCTCTTTTGGCCTAAACAATTTCAATCTCTTCCATCAAGGAGCGATGCTCTTTTTCAATCTTATAAAAAATGGAAGAATGATATGATTTTATCCTTAAGTCAACCTAGATCCCCAACACTTGACATTCCTATTATTATTCAAGATAAGGTTCTTCCCCTCACGTATAGAACTAATTTCCCTCCTAAGGAAGATCGTCAACCTATACCTATGGATGTGAATTTACCTTCTCTTAAGGAGAACAATGATATTCCTCCTAAGGTTAGACTTATACCTTCTCCTCATGATGGACCTAGTCTCCTTCCTACACCTAATATTCCTCCTTTCTATGGCGCAGTTCCAACTCCTTCCTCTTATCAAGAGAAGAGGCTTGCTTCTCCTATTGTTCAACCAAAAATACCTCAACCTAAACCTTCCACTATCAAGGAGGGAAACATTACTACTTTTTCAAGTGTTCCTCCTCCTTATGATCCTTCGACTAAGACTCAACGGAATCGTTGTGCGAGAGAACACTGACGAAGATGCTGTGTTTGAGCTCGTGAAGCTATCCCTCAAAATACTCAATCTCCTCAGACTTTGATAGTTGACATGATTCCCTTTTCTCCTAAGCAATATACTCAACCAACATCTCCAAATCATAAGTTGCACAAAACATGTGATGATTTTACTCCTATTCGTGTTCTTGCTCCTCTTTCTCTAAACTTTGAAGAATAGATGGGTGAAAATGTTATCCATAATGGAAATATAACTCTTAAAGCTTCTGACAGTGAGTATGAGTATGTTGATGTGGACAAGCATTTATCAGATGAGTTTTCACAAACCCTAATCCTAGCTCTGAGAATCGAACAAAGTGACTTACCACATGAGCATAGTCCTTGTTTGGATCTTGTGATAGCTCCATCTGCTATGCTCAATGTCGCTCCTTTGACATGTTGTTCGCCTTCCTGAAATAGTGATCAACAAGATTGGGAGGTGGATGTCGTGCTAGATTAGCAATATTAGCACTATAGATCTTTCTCTCTCTCCTTTCTTTCTATTTTGTGACCATTATTCTATATGTATCCCTGTTCTTCTATTGTTCCCTTAAATGTCTACTTGGGGATGATGCAAAGCATTAAGATCTTTTCTTGGTCTCGTTCATGTTGACTCAAAAGACATCATCTCTTCCCTTTCTTCTAAGGTAGTGTCCTTCTTTGGGTAATGCGGATTATTATATGTATATACATACATGATATACATGAGTTATCATACATCATACTGACCTCGAGGAAAGAGACACTACCTTGTGTTTTGTGTTCATTTTCCTTGGGTTTATTCCTCGACTGGGGGCTAAATCCTTGCGATAACGTGCTCCCTCTCTTCTCTTTCTCTTGGGTGTATTATACCTTAAAGAAATTGCTCCCGATAAGGCGTGCACGATCTCTTTAATGTGGGGGCACACACTCTGCTCATATTTTCCTTCTTGAATACTTAGAATTATTTAGTGAACCTTGTTTTGCTTTGTAATCTTTGGTATCCTTTCTTTCATGAATCATAGTGAAGGGAACTTTGCTACTTGCAACCATGGTTCTCCCCTTCTCGATCTTCCCTTTTACTTTGTCAATCGAAGTCGTAAGATCCTAAGTCCACTGGGGGCTTGGCACATCTTTCCCCCTTGACATGGTAAAAGTATTTCAATCTTATTTCCTTGTACTTTACCGATAGTATTGGCGTATGCTTATATTCCCGTTAAAGTGGGGGCTAAATGTAGTGTCATAAAATTGTGACCCTAGCAATTTTTGACTGCATTAGGGTCCTCACACATGAGAGATCAAATCCTTTAGCCTGATCAAAGATCGAAGATTGCTCAACCCTCAGAAAAACTTCTTTCTTGGCCTCTGCATCACCTTGTCTGCACTCTTCCCTGGAGAAAGGGGTAGGATAGGGGCATGTCGCTACTTTCACCCCTTGGATAGGGGCATGGCACCCTTTTCCTCCTAGGATAGGGGCGTGGTGCCCCTATCCCTGCCCTATTTTGTGGCAAGACCCTTCCTAGGGTTGCATTGTTGGTTGTGCATTGGGCGGGAAACTCCCCCGATGTCGGCCCGTAACGAAAATCAAATCCACTAACATGTATTTAAGGGGGATTTGTCCTCTCATTTGCATAAGGTTGAAGTTCAATAAGGTGGAATTTGTATACGGTCATGTTGCATAAGCGAACAAGCATTCAAGAGAATTCAAGCATTCTTTTCCAACATTGAGCATTCTCAAGTCTCCCTTCAAGGCTAGGTGTTGCATTCAAGTCAAGGATTCAACCATTGAAGAGGAGATTGATTCCAACATTTAATTCCACACAAGCATTTCTATCAACATTTCTATCACAACCTCCCTTGAGGTGATTTACAATTTAGTCTTTCATTTACAACTACTTGCAAGTACTTTCTTTCATTACTTGGTTAATTCTAAAACTGGGGTTTGACCTAAAGGCAAACCCCCAATCGCAATGCATTTTCCTCTCTTTTTTGTGTGTAGGTTGTAGGTGCACAACTGTACTTTCAGATTTGGGCTCCATTTGCAGAGGTGGAAAACCCTTTTCGTTTTGCGGATTTTTTGGAGGATCGTGTACGTTCCCGCCACGGTCCAGACAACTTTTCCTCAAATTCGCAGGGCAACTTAGTCTCAACATATTACTGCCAGATCCAAGTGCACAACTTCATCCCATATTCTAATCTCAATTTATAATCATATCTTTGTCACTTTTGCGCTACATAGTTCAATCAATTCCTTTACATTTCAAATAAGGAAGAGGGGATCAACTTATCATTCCCATTTCATTCAGAATTCAATCTTCTTCTTGTAGAGAGGTTGAATCTAGTGAATTCTCCTCTCCTCTTCCAAATGCAATTTGGTTAAAAGTGTTTCAAGGGTAATCAATAGTGCAACTCTCATCTCTCTTTGAGGGAAAGGGTAGTTTTCCTCTTGATCTCATCATTCACCATTTCCCCACATTACACCTCCATCAAATCCTCTTGTTGCCTGGTCCGGATTGATCTCTTTGAGGTCCCTCTTAACCGGTGTTTGCACCAAGTGGTATTAGAGTGAGATTTTGTTCCAAAGATTGTGTTGTCCTAAAAAAATTTTTGTGGGGTGGCGGATTGTGGATCCGACCTACAACTGTAGAGGATGGGCGTAAAGATGGCGCGGAGAGGAAATAGGAATGGTGGAGTGTGTGGGGATGCAGACCCTACTATGATGGAAATGTTGAGAGTAATTGCAGCTCGGTTGGAAGCCATTGAGACAACCCAGCGAAGAGGCCGACCTATTGAAGATGTGAGCAAAGATGAAGAAGAAGAAGCACTGACTAAACAAGTAGCAAATCCATCGGCGATAGATCCAGATGAGAAAAGTTCTTGAGGGTTTTGAGTAGGGCTAACACTAAACCACATTTTACCCCATCAGAGTATGATGGAAAGTTGGATTTAGATGAATTAATGTATTGGATCTTGGAGATGGAGAAGTATTTTGATTTTGAGAATACCATAGAAGAGAGGAAGGTGAAATATGCCTGTACCCAGTTGAAAGGTCATGCATCTCTTTGGTGGGAACATTTGCAGGTTGATAGATAGATAATAGGTAAAGAGAAGATCAAATCATGGGAGCGGATGATTTCCAAGTCAAAATCGAAGTTAATGCCAGTGGATTATCAAGTAAGTCTGTTCTGGAAGTTATAGAACTTGAAGCAGAAATAATCTAGTGTGAAGGAGTATATGGAAGCATTCTACAAGTTGAATATCAGATCTAGACATGTTGATGATGAGGTTGAACAAGTTGCAAGATATATGAATGGATTGCAGATGTCTATACAAGATGAACTTAGTTTGATCAAGTTGCAGAGTGTTGAAGAATCTTGTCAATATGCCCTGAAAGCAGAAGAGAAGTTCAATAAAAGACATGAGCAGAGACAAAGAGGTAGAGGTGGAATATGTTTTGGAGGAATTTTTCAAGGAGGAAGAGGAACCTATATAGATCAGAACAAGGACAAGGAAGTAAGAAAAGATGGCAGTTCATACCAGAAGGATGACAAAAATTTCTACCGAAGGAGAGAACTTGATGGCTACCAGAATGAGGGTTTTGGAAAAGATGATAGAAGACAAGACAAGAGATTGTTTAGAGGAACTTGCTTTAAATGTGGAGGAGAAGGACATCGTGCTTTCGAATGTAAGAAGGCAGAGAACATTGTGAGAACAACATTTGTAGAAGAAACCCCACCGAATTAGCTAACAAAATGGAAATTGGAGAACTGTTGATGACGAGGAGAGCTTTGTGTCATACCAGAGAAGATGAAGAGCCCTTGCAGAGGTGAAATTTGTTCAAGACTAGATGTAAGGTATCTAGTTAGTGTTGTAAAGTAGTCATTGATAGTGGTAGTTCGGATAATCTTTTTTCAAAAGAAATGTTGAATAAATTGAAGTTGGAAAGATTGAAACACCCTAAGCCTTATCAGATAGCATGGATTCAGGATGATCATAATTTGTTAGTGAGTGAACAGTGCTTGGTGAAATTGAAACTTGGGAATTATCATGACAAAGTTTTGTGTGATATTATGCCTATGGATATTTGTCACCTTTTGTTGGGTAGACCTTGGTAGTTTGATAGACAGGAAATACATGATGGAAGAAAGAACATATACACAATTGTAGCAAATGGGATGAAACAAACCTTGTTACCCTTGGAGGAGCCATTGAAGAGTGAAGTCTAAATGAATTCTAGAATCTTTTTGGTGGATGGAAGGAAATTCCTGGATGGAATGAGACATGAAAATGTGTGTTTTGCCTTAGTTCCTAAGAAGACTAAGAATCCAAAGCATGAAGAAGAACAACCGGAGGAGATAAAAGAATTGTTGACAAAGTATAAAGACATTATTTTAGATAATGTGCCTGATGAATTACCACCTGTGAGGAGTATCAATCATTGCATGGATCTAATTCCCAGAGCTAGTTTGCCTAACAAAGCTGCACATTGGATGACACCAATAGAGAATGATTTGAATAGACAAGTGCAGGAGCTGTTGAGGAAATGTTTGATCGGATAAAGTTTGAGTCCTTATGTAGTACCAGGAGTGCTAGCACCTAAAAGGAATGGAGAAAGGAGGATGTGTACCGATTCTAGAGCAATAAACAAGATCATAGTAAAGTACCGGTTTCCATTAAATAGGATGGATGACATAATGGATTATTTGAGTGGAGCCAAATACTACACAAAGATAGATTTGGAGAGTGGATGTCATTAGATTAGAATCAGAGAAGGAGATGAGTTGACGACAACATTCAAGACAAATGAAGGATTGTATGACTAGTTGGTGATGCCTTTTGGATTGACTAATGCACTGAGTACTTTCATGAGGTTGATGAATGAGGTATTGAAGAAATTCTTAGGTAAGTTTGTTATTGTATATTTGGATGACGTTATGATTTTTAGTAAGATAAAAGAGGAGCATTTGTTGCATTTAAGACAAGTTTTGCAAAGGTTGAGAGAAGAAAAGTTGTTGATAAACCTTAAGAAGTGCAGTTTCATGAAAGAAGAGTTAGTTTATTTGGGATTTGTGATATCAATAGATGGATTGAGGATGGACCCTGAGAAGGTAAGAGCAATTGTTGAATGGCCTACATCGGAAAGCATTGGAGAGGTAAGATCATTTCATGGATTGGATAATTTCTACCAGAAGTTTATCAAAAATTTCAATTCAGTTTGTAGCCCTATGATTGAGACAATGAGAGGAGATAGGAAGGAATTCAAGTGGACAACCAGAGAAAATAAAAGTTTTGAATTGCTGAAGTAGAAGGTCATTGAACAACCTGTGTTAGCTTTAGTAGATTTAAACAAAGTATTTCAAGTGGACTATGATGCAAGCGAGAATGCAATTGGAGAAGTATTGAGTCAGGAAGGGAGAGTAGTATCTTATTTCAGTGAGAAGTTGAATGATGCCAGGAGGAGATATTTAGTGTATGATCAGGAATTTTATGCCATAATTCAAGTCTTGAATAAATGGAGACATTACCTGTTGCCTAAGGAATTTGTGTTGTATACTGACCATCAAGCCTTGCAGTATTTGAACAGTCAAAGTAAGTTGAATCAAAGACATATGAGATGGGTAGAATTCTTGCAAAGTTACACCTTTGTGTTGAAGCATAGGAGTGGGAAGTCAAACAATGTTGTTGATGCATTAAATAGAAGGAGGAATTTGTTGACAGAGACGAGAGTGATAGTATTAGGATTTGAAGAGTTGGAGACCATGTATGATGATGACCCAAATTTTGCAGAACCTTGGAAAGCATGTAGAGAACCGGTTATGGTGGACAAAACTCAGTGGTTGGATTATTTAATTCAGGATGGGATGTGTAGTCACATAAATCTGTCCACTTAATTAAATGAATATTTAGTATTTATTTGATTATTTAACCATCAATCAATAATTAATTAAATTAATATTTAATTAATTCATCTTAACCCTCTTCTCCTATTAATTAAATAAATTATTCAATTTATTTGATTTAATTCACTTAACCAAATTCAGACCATTAATTAAATAAATAAATCATATTTGTTTAATTAAATCTTCTCTCACATTTAAATAAATTAATATTTATTTAAAACCCCCAAAATCTCATCTCTCACATTTAAATAAATTAACATTTATTTAAATCACCTTTATCCTCCACCCACTTGCATTTTCCTACAAATGCAAGTTGCACAATTATTTTAAATAAATAATTTATTTAAATCACCTTTATCCTCCACCCACTTGTATTTTCCTACAAAAGCAAGTTGCACAACTATTTTAAATAAATTGTTTATTTAAAATCCTATTTATCCTCACCCACTTGAAACCTTTAATGGTTTCCCTTAAAATCTTCAAACTTGATGGCTTTAAAGTCTTCAAACTTGATGGCTTCCTTCTATAGTCTTCTTAAGCCTTTAATGGTTTCCCTTAAAGTCTTCAAACTTGATGGCTTTAAAGTCTTCAAACTTAATGGCTTCCCTTAAAGTCTTCTTAAGACTTTAATGGTTTTCCTTAAAGTCTTCAAGCCTTTAATGGTTTCCCTCAAAGTCTTCAAGCATTTTAATGCTTTATCTTCCTTTTTCTCATTTAAATAAATTAATATTTATTTGAATATTTATCCAAATGCAAATTACACCATTTAATTGAAATAAATGATTTTATTTTAATTGAAAATACCAAAATTCCTCCCACTTGCATTTTCTTACAAAATCCACTTGCATGCTTAAACCCCTTCTAGATTCTTCTAAACCTTTCCTAATTAACCTAATCCATCCCCTAAATATTGTCACATTCCTAAGAAAATTGGAGTCACTTATCAAAGACTCCAAAGTCTTTGAAAAGAAATTAATGCTTTGTGTGCTCAACAAATTAACCTCTAAAGTCTTCCAAACCACTTATGGCTCTTACATGACCATTAATGGTTAATTCCACTTGCACCCATGGTTAAGGACTTTGACCCCTAACTTAACCCTCATGTAACCCATGTGTCTCTTCAAAGCATTTATTTCTTTGACTAAGGTAACCATCATGTCCCCTCAAGCATTTAATGCTCCTTATCTCTCCTCTCAAGCCTCCTCATGGTGACACTTGTCAACATGGGATTGGATTGAAAGTCTCACATGGATTGAATATCTTTCAATCCTAACCCTTGTTAAGATTGCTCAATCTTAACCCTTCATTTCCACATTTCTTCTATAAATAGAACCCTTCTCCTCAAGCAAAAGTGAGAAGCATTAGAGTATTGTTGTTATACAGGTATTAGCATAGAGCTTTTTCATAGCATCATTGTCTACACTTGCATAGCATTTGCTTATCATATTCAACCATCTTGAATCTTCATATGGCATCCATGGATAGTGCTAAAAGTTGAGAGCTACACTCATTTGGGACTTGGAGAGGAGAGGAACAAGGGAGGAGCAACTATGAGCATCTTGATTAGCATTTGGAGGAGTATAGTTTATCTATTCTATGTTTGTATGCTTTCTATTTCATGCTTAATATCTCTCTTGATATGCCTGTTTAGGATAATCTTTTGTTGCTAACACTAACGTTTGTTTCTTGTGCTCTTGTGTGTGTTGCCATCAAACAGATTTTCTAATCCTTTTTGCAGAGCATCAGGATGTTATTCAGAGGAGTTCAATTGTGTATACCTAAAAGTTCTATGAGGGAGAATTTGATAAAGGATAAGCATAGTGGAAAATTAGCCGAACACTTTGGTGTTGACAAAATAGTAGCATTGGTGAGTGAACATTACTTTTGGCCTCAGATTCATTAGGATGTCAGGAAATTTGTGCAGAGTTGTAGAGTTTGTCAAGTTGCAAAAGGTAGTAGTCAGAATGTGGGATTACATAAACCTTTGATGGTATCGAGGAGACCTTGGAAGGATATAACCATGGAAATCATACTTGGATTGCCTAAGACACGGAGAGGAAATGATTCTATATTTGTGGTGGTGGATAGATTGTCGAAGATGGCTCATTTCATACCTTGTGAGAAGACATCAGACGTAGTGTATATAGCCATCATATTTTTCAAGGAGGTAGTGAGATTGCATGGATTACCTAAGAGCATAGTTTCAGACAGAGACACTAAATTTGTTGGTTAGTTTTGGAGAACACTTTGCAAGAAGATGAAGACAAATTTGAAATTCAGTTATACTTTTCACCCACAAATTGATGGACAGATAGAGGTAGTAACATGAGTTTGGGAAATTTGTTGAGATGCTTAGTTGGAGAGGAAACCAGAATTTGGGTTTTGATTCTTGCACAAGAAGAGTTTGCCTACAATAATTCAGTGAACATGACAACTGGAAGAACAAATTTTGAGATTGTTACTAGATCACACCCTAGAGGTATGTCAAAATTGAGAGATATCAGTAATGAAGACAATAGGAGTGCGAAAGTAGAAGAATTTGCAGATCACGTGGTGGTCTTACATATTTAGGTTAAGAAACTTTTGGAGGATATGAACAAGTATAAGGAGAAAGAAGATGAGAAGAGAAGACATAAGGAATTTTAAGTTGGCGATGAAGTGATGGTGTATCTGAGAAAAGGAAGATTTCTAGATGGAACCTATAACAAGTCGCAGATGAGGAAGTTTGGGCCTTGCAAAATCTAGAGGAAATTCAGTTTTGGAAATGCATATGAAGTAGAATTACCAGATAGTTTGAGTACTTCATCTATATTCAATATTGCAGATCTACATCAGTATCATGAATCATAATTTAGTGAAGAAAGTATTGTAGACTTGGAGAAACAGTTGCCCTAGAAGGACCTAGAGCATATTGAAGACATTTTGGATAGTAGGATTGGGCATAGTACCCGGAGCAATCAGTACGTGGGGTATCTTGTGAAATGGAAGGACAAACTAGTTGAAGATTCATCTTGGATTTCTCAAGCAGAGATAGACTGCCTTGGTTTTCCTCTGACCCCCCAAAAGTGAGAGACTCAATTTTTCAAAAACCCCAGATGTTTGATGCAAGAGCATCCCCGATTCTTGGCAATCTTGCATCAACCAAAAACATTTCTCTTCAGTTTGTCCTTGTTTTGCAGTTTTAGCATTTCTTTCTGCATTTTCTCGCATTGGCTCACTGGATCTTGAGGAGCTGGATTTTTCTTGAGGGCATGATCATCTTCCCTATTCCTAAACCATGGAGCATTTGGATCATTTTCTGACAAGTTATCGATTCTGGATTCCGAGACTGTTTTTTGGCTTAGGACACCAGAACCGCTTTGACCTATATTGGCAAATCTTGCGGATCCTTTCCATAGCTTGCAAAACTTTAGTTCATTAATTCCAATGTTCCTTGGCATGTGGTCGAACTTCCCTTTGATCTGCACTTCATCCTTTGGATTTTTTGGAGGAATCTCCTTTACGAAGGCCAACCTGGTGGTTCTTCACGTTTGACCTTGTTCTTCAACATTTGAACCGTCTTGGGTTGACCAGATCCCTCTAGACCATATAAATCAATGCAATTAAGCATCATAATTCAATTAGGAAGAATATAGAAGGCATATCTTAAGAATTAGAAGTCTGGAGTTGACCAATTCTATAATTGAGCATGTATGTAGTAGGCCAGTGAGCTAAATCTTGTAACCCGGATGTTACGGTTATCTGTAATCAGTTTTCATGATCTAATTCATTCAGTTCTACATTGCCTCCATCATATCCTCTTGTTTCCATTGCATTTACTCTTGTTGTCCAATCCGAATTGATCTCTTTGAGGTCCCTCCTGATCGGTGTCTACACCAAATCCTAAGAAAACTAATTTATCTACAAGTGTGAGACCTAAGCACAATAGAAGCTCCCTTCACCTTGTGTCCTAAATCACAAGGGTCCCAAGGTTGCACAAAACACGACAATGATTCGATTCGGGTACAACTTTCATTCTCCCCCCTTTATATAGCCTGTTGGAGATAGGTGCTTGGAGTCAAAGCAATGTGTGATGAGGTCCCAAAGAAAACCCCTTTACTTAAATAAAAAAATTGTGAAGTTGAATATTATTCTCTTACACTCAAGCTCGTATGGGAACACAAGGGGAGAGGATGCACATATGCAAACTTTCAAGGTAACACAATAGATTGTGCAAGTACACTAGTCATAGAAAATAATCAATCACCCCCTTACTGAAATTGAAGTGTTATCTAAACTACAAAACACAAACACATAAATCTACAACCAATGTGTTAGGAGTTTGAAATTTTTTTCTTCTCCCAATGATTGACAACATGTTGCATAAACTTGAGTAGTAAAATTGAAAAAAGTTGATGTATGCAAAGGAAACTTGACTAAAAATGATTGAATTCTTGAAAAAGCTTTATACCTCACTTTAACAATCAGTTGTGTTACTATAATTGCAGATGCTTTGTTAATTTCAACAATTGTGTAGTAGGATCCAATGATTGTGTCACTTTAATAATCACTTGCGGTGTAAAATAGAGTTACTATGTCACAAGATCTATCAAATGTAGAGCAGGAACCAGCGATTGCATCACAAAACCTGTTAGTTGTGGCGGTAGATTACTACAATCAAAAAGACCAAAAATGAAAAACACAATGATACCCAACATATTGAACTTGCCTATGAAAAGTTAGCAAAAAGCCACATTTGAGCAATAAACCATAGAGAATAAGCAATAATCAGACTGATAAATTGAGAAAATTGAAAACCACAACAATTGCAGTGCTAATTGAAGCAATTGCGTCTCAATTTTTTTTGTAACTAGAAAGTTAAACTAGTCAATTGCAATGCAATAGTTATCAATTGCATTGTAAAACCCTACAATTATAGCGCAGAACACCCATAAAAGCCTAAGAAACATAATGAATTCCAAATCACAACAATGGAGAATCAAAATTAAAAAAAAAAAAAAAAGTAGACCTTAATGAAGCAAACATTTCCTTTGGCCTTTATTGCTCTTCTCACTTTAAAAGCTTGATAGTATTGTTGCTCCTAGAAATTATCTTGAGCACTATTTGGACAATGTGGGTAAAAGAAAGGTTGAAAACTATGTTTAGCTCAAATGATCAATGAACCTATTGCTTTTATAGATTTTCTTGATATTGACCAATGATTATGATTCGAGGAGAAGATTTGATGAGATCAATGGTTGAGATTCATTGAGAGGAACTGATTGAGAGTTAACTGACTACATAATGAAAATTGATTGATCAGTTAAGTGGATTGTTTGGTTTGTTAAGTAAATTGATGAATCTGTTAAGATAATTGATTGATTAGTGAAGTCGACTGATGGTTTTTTTAATTTTGAGGAGATATTTAGTTAAAGTGAATAATTAAATAAATTAAAAAATACATTTGATTGTACAAGACTTAGTTAACTAATTAAATAATTAAAATAATTATTTAATTATGGGAGAGTGGAATAAAAGTGAATTAATTAAATAATGAAAAATATCAAACTAATGTGAATGATGGAAGAAAATTAGAATAATTAAATAATTAAAATCTTTTAATTATTTATGCAAGAGAAGATTAATTTTAAATAATAAAACTTAATTAAAGGTGGAAGACGTTAAAATAAAAAAATAATTAAACTTAATTTAAATAATAATGAAGGGAATGAAATTTAGATTTTTTGAATTTGAAATAGAAGAATGTAGTTGGTTTAATTATATAATTAAAATTATTTAATTAATTAGGAACAAAATTAGTAAATTGTCATTAATAGGCATTAGGACAATATTTGGTCTCTACAAACATTAATCAAAGTTATTTGTAAACAACAACTGGGTATTTTAGTATTGTGATTTTAATGCAATTTGGCCTTCTAGATATTGTTAAAATTGATCTTATATTGTTGTCCATGATTTGTACTAATTCTAAAAGTATTTCCAACAATGGGTTCATTTCATCTTGGAGATAATTGGAAAGATTCTATTTTATCATTGTTGTAAAACATTATCTCTAAAATATCTATTTTGTATTGTGTTTCATTCCAAAAATAATCAAGCATTTAGAAAACCAAAAATAAAAGTAAGGATGTATATTGTAGTATCTTGTAATCAACTAGGCCTTTGATCAAAAGTTAACCAAGGAATTTAACTCTTCACAAAACCAACTTTCTAAATCATCTTCATTTGTACTTCCAAAATTAGCTATCTCTCTACATGTTGCATTACAATTGTTTTGAATAGATGGTAGGTCAACATTATACTCAATCAATGATCATAAAAAACATCCATATCTTCATATGACTTATCAATAATGTAATGCCCCGTTAGGACAACCCCAAAGGAATAAAACTAAAACACTAGAAAGAGTGCAAACATTTTTTTTTATAACTTTAATAGTTTAATGATAAATTGAGTTAACATTAAGTACAGATTACACAGCGGAAGACTTAACTAACACCTAAGGGGTTTCCCAACGTGGTTACTTGGTTCACCACTAACTCAACTCACGTTAATTACTCCAATTAAGTTGATTAACTTAATAGCATAATTATACTTAAACAATGATTAAATTTATTCGATAGGTTAAAATATAGATAACATGATTAAGTTCATTCATTGCAATCTAACCATACATTACATCCAATCTTAAATTAAAACATATGCCATACATTTAATTTCCATACATACTATATTTGCATTATAAGATAATAAAATACCTTGCATTACACTAAACATACATTCTTCATGATCCATATTACTGCATCTAATTAGATAACTTCATACATGCTTTTGAGATTAATATCATCTAATCTACATTATAAATTTTAACCATAATGTCATTCATACATCCAAAATAAAAAGGAACCAGATGAACACATACACCACACAACACCAAATTGATATCGGAGTTCACCCCTAATAGGCTACATCTTCGGGTTTGCTTCAACTGCAAGACCCCTCTAATAAATAATAGGGAAAAAAATACATAAGGTTCACATCAATTACATCTTGCCATCAAGGCATACAAAAGCAAATATAATACATATGACCACATTGGTCCAAGAGATACAAGAATGATCCAAGAATAAGAAAGAGGATCCATCTGAAACATAAAATGGAGCAAGTACAAAAGAACAACTGGAGCACCAACGAAACTAAATTCTCGCAACCCATCATAAGAATCCCATGGTCTAACATGAAAATCAGGTACTCTCAAAGGCATAAGCAATTAGATATGAATCCACAATAGTGCTCCTAGCAAAAGCAACACAAACTACACACTAGTGATCATAAGGAAAGAGTGTCATCACATAGCTTGATATGGTTACCCTGGCAAGCCTCCATAGGTCCTGGCCCCATCCACTGGGTTACCCTAGCAACCTCTCCCGAACCTCCAGCCCCATCCAAGTCTCATGTGCACCCAACAGATCCTTTCGTGAAAATAAGGTTGTTGGTTTTCCATTCCAGGCCTTCTCACTGCATCCTAAGTTTGTACTAGCACTCAACCCATGAGTGGGGCACAATTATCTTACTTAGTGTTTTCATCTACCAATTCCCTAATATACTATTAAGTTATCACTTATTTAGACACACTTTCGATGAGTTACCCTACTCCCACTTTGGGCGCGACCCCCACTCGAAAGCCACTCTCCCATATGACACTTAACCCCAAATCAGACGAACTCCCAAAACCAAGGTATACACAAGAAATAGTACCCGGAGTTCAATATGGTAGGAAAAACCCACTTGACCAAACAAGATTTCACACGAGGTGTACTAATTGACGATTCTGTAACTAGAGACATGACTAGTTACAATCAACCACATGACAACATCCAACACTCGCAATTAAGGACATGACCAGTTACAAATCAATCAAATGAAAGCAAGCAATGCTCGCAATTAAGGACTTGCCATCTTTTGAAATCAAATGCGAATACAGTAATTAAACATGCATTTTCATTAATCTATAATGACAATCATTTTTGCATTTTGCTAAAAAATACAAATCGATCAAAGTTTTCTAATAGATCTAAATTTTCAAAATACAACATTTGAAAAAAAATCACCATTTTCTAATAAATTAACTCCAAATAATAATTATATAATTTTGCCTACTTTCCGATACATAAAAAATAAATATAATTTAATCAATTCATTTCTCTAAAATGAAGATATCATTAAATTTTCAACTATGTCTATTTTCTTCATTTTCCATTTCCAAATTTCTCTAAATAATATATTATTTAATTAACAAATTTTCCAAATAAAATATTATTTAATTTCCAAAATTTCCAAATAATATATTATTTCATTTTCCAATCTCAAATAATATATTATTTATTTTTCCAATTTCATAAATAATATATTATTTGATTTCTAAAATTTCCAAATAACATATTATTTTATTTTTCGATTAATATATTTCAGCGAGCATATATAAAATAAAATACTAAACTTTATATATATTTAAATATATATTTTAAATTAAAATTTAATATATATTTAATTAAAATTTAATATATATATTATTTCTTTTTCCAATTTCACAAATGATAAGAGAGCATAAAAAAACAATGCATTTTTTGACCTCCAAAAATGAACAGCGGATCATATGTATTTATCAGCGAAATAAAAACTATGGTCCAAGTTATTTCTGGTACAAAATATTCAGAAGAGATCACAAGGAATTGCCAAATACAATCTATATTGTTGTCATAAATGAATCAACAATAAAATCTTCAAATTAACAACCACTGTTTGACCTTCAAGTGTGGCGACTCATCTATCCAAGGTTGTGACTTGTTGAAAAATGGCGGGATTACCTTTGATGTTGGCTCAACACCATGATTCTTCCCTTTTAGACTACACTAGGTGTGTTGAATAAGGGTAGATATAAATCTCCTCCAAGTAATACCCTAGAATGAGGGTAAATATCAACTCGGCAATAAATCCAATATTAAATTATTAAAATGGCTTCCTTACTCAAAAGTAGAACAAATTATTTTAACCACAACTCCATTCCATTTTATTCATTAAGCTTGTCTCGATGCCTTTTTGTCCACTAATTAAACCCATGACTACTTGAAGATCTTATAAAACCAAGAGCACCATGAATGAGGGATTTCAACCCCATTCTAACCTTCAGACCTTCAGCTCTTTGACAATCCTTGAGTGGAATCGTTATGTGAGGAAAGGGTTTTTGTTCTTAGTTCCAATACACCATTGGGGTTTGGCCACAAGTACAAATAGCAAAATCTCTAGAAGAAGAATTAAAATCACTTTATAATTTTAATTTATCTTTTTTCCTCTAAAAAGTGATTTATTTAAATATTTAATATTTAAGCACTTAGTCACTTTATAAGTAATTAGTTAAAGTTGTCTTTTGATGTATTCTTTTGAATAAATTAAAATTAATTAATTATTTTCATGGGTTTACTAGGAACCGAAAAATGAGAGCATTACATTTTTGAAAGAAAGAATAAAGAGATGTAGGAGGATCATCAAGGATAAAGAGAAAAGAAGAGAAGGCCTCATCATCCATAAATATATCCATATAAAAGGAAGTGGAAAGAGTAGTCAAGAAGAGAAATATGCACACCATCATTCTCCAACAAGGAATTATGTTAAAGAATGTGAAGAAGTACAAGGGTAGCAAGTTATAAATAAAGGGGGCAAAGTAGTCTTATTACAAGTCGGAGTAAAAAACAATGATGGTCAAATTATAAGAGAAAGTATTAAGAAAGTGGACAAGTGGGTAATGAGTGTGTGAGGATTCATGGAAGTCAAATAACAAATTCATGTGTTCAAGAATTTGGTGGCAATGTAGAAGAGTTAGAAACACAAGTGAGCACCAAGAAATTTGCATGAAGGGAGATGAGGGAAACGGAAATAGCCACAAGGAATGGAAAGAAAACCCATGAGTAGGCAAGAGGGAAAGTAGGTAGAGAAAGGAAAATGAGGTGGAGTAAAGAAGGGGAGGGGGTTGGTAATTTTGGAACAAGTGTTAGGAAAAGTAGGCTGAATGTTAGGTAACTTGTATTGAGTGTTGTGAAGATACTATTCTAGGGTACTATTTGCTTTTAGGTGATTTCAAAAGATTGCAAGTGTACACATATCAAGCTCACCAAAATGTAGAATAGAATAAATTATTGTCTAGCATCTAGATTGGTCTATTTTAACCCATGATTCGTTCATTTCATGTAACTAATATGAATTCATTTCAAATAGTAATAGAATAAAGTACATGCAAATCCGTGCTAACAAAATGGAATGCTAAGAGAGGGAAATAAAATAGAAACTAGGAACTAGTAAATGAAAAAACATAAAGTGAAAGCAAACATGTTTGTTTTAAAATTTAGAGCTAATTAGAAGGTAATAGAAAAATAGAGAATAAATAGGGGATGCTATAGGCAAATGTAATAATTTTGGAAGTGCAACACACGGTAATGACCCCTTAAACATTATCTTAACCTCTGATAGGTGGTAGTGTCCTTTTGTCCATGCCTCCACAACTTTCTAAAGATGTTCACCAAATTTTTCCCTTCATTGCAATGCACGTAGACTCTAAAAAGTTTTGTTAATGCTAAGATATCACTTGCCAAAATATAAACGAGGAAAATGGTTATTTTTGTATTGGGGGATTGCCTTAGTGAAGCCCCTAGTTGGGCATGTTTTAGCCATTTAATATTGGAAACATTTGAGTGTGTGATTCATATGGTGTAAGTTGAATGTGATGTGTGCAAGTGATGTGATTGAAAATCCTAGGATGCTTGGTACAAAAATGGTGGTGTTTGTTGTTCTATGGAAGAGATATTGGGGTGGTGGAAAATCACAAGGTGTGCCAAGGAGATTGGTAATGAAGTTTTATTGTATGTGTGTCAACGCGCATGTGTGTGTGTGAGAGAGAGAGAGATAGAGAGAGACCTATTGTCACTGATTTCAACTGAACTGAATTTGTGAGGCAGCCATACGAAACTTATCAATTTTGTACCTCACATACACCGAGGTTGGCCGACTCACCTCATAAGTCATGCCTATTTTTAAGTCTTCTTTAAGCATTTTTTTTTCTTTATAAGTTAGTGTTTATTTTATGTTTTTCATGCAGGTCCGGTTTTAAACCCCGAACTGCATGTTTTAGTCCTTAGCTTACACATCGGGTTTTAAAACCCAAAGTGCAAGCTCTTTGCTGCATTTGGTAGGTTGGGAAATTTTTCCCGACCTGCAGGTTTTCTTGTATGCAGGTCATAATTTAAATCCTGACCTATAGGTCGTGTTTGGTTGCAGATCGAGAATTTTTTCCCGACCTATTGGTCTTGCCAAGGTTGTAGATTGGGAAATTTTTCCTAACCTACAGGTCATTTTGGGTTGCAGGTCGGGAAATTTTTCCCGCTCTGCAAATGATTGTTGAGTGCAAGTCGGGAAAATTTTCCCGACCTCCATGGTGCGCCAAAGTTTTAAGTGCATTAAATGCACTTTGTTTAGCCTTTTTAATGCATTTTTACATTTTAATTTGTTAGGTTTGCATTTTTTAGCTCTGTGGCAAGGGTTTTCTTCGAGTGGGTGAGAGATCTGATTTCTACAGATTCTTGGTTGTTTTCTTTCGATCTCTCATGGTTCTCGGGGAAGATGAGTTTGTTTTTCTTTGTTCTTTCTTTCTTTTCGAGTTTGTTTGTTAGTTTTTTGGGTTTTGTTTGTTTTAGTGGGTTTCGGGTTTTAAACCTGATACCCTATCTTCTTTTCGTCCCTACGCGGCTGTTATTTTTTATCCAAATGGCAGGCCGAGATTTAAATCCTGACCTTCCCTTTGGGTCTCTTTTTTGGGTAGGCCAGGATTTAAATCCCGACCTGCCATTTTGCCATAGTTTGCCTACCTCGCATGTCGAGATATTTTTCCTGACATGTAGGGAAGGTTATTCTTCCTTGCAGGTCAAGAATTTTTTCCCGACATGTTGTCAAAACCACCCTTTAGTACAGGTCAGGAAAATTTTCCCGACCTGCCAAATGTCCACTTTTAAGATGCATGTCAAGTATTTTTTCCTGACATGTAGGCAAATTTTCCCCCACGTGCAGGTCGAGTTATTTTACCCGACCTACCATTTAATGTGTTTTGGTCTGCATGTCAGGGAATTTTTCTCGACGTGCATAATGACTTTCTCCCAAGTACATGTCGGGTTATTTTTCCCGACATGTCGATTTCTTTGCACAAACTGTAGATCGGGTTTTTAAACCCGATATGCAGTTTTGGTCTTTTCAAGTGCCCTGCTGATTTTTTACAATTTTTGTTCCTAAGGCATTTTTGCCTTCCAATTTTGATTTTGATCAATGAAGGTATGATTCTGATGAGGCTAACTCTGTGAATATTGATCTTGGTGTTGAAATGCAGTTCTCTACCAAATGTCTGAGCCCTCTCTTAGCAAATCCACAGGCAAGAAAATGAAGTACAAGTACGACAAGTACTCTAATGTGTTTCCTGAAAGTTTAGTCAAATCAAATGTGGACCAAATTAGGGACACAAAGATTGGGCACATGGACATGGAGGGATTCATCAAGAGGATTCAGGAGGCTCCTTTAAGATTGACTCAGCTCATAGCCAACGAGCTTCATAAGTATGCATCTTTTCCAGTAGCTGCTCATGATCCTGATTTTGTATTAGCCATAGTAGAGCGGTTTGATCCTGCCACTAGGCATGTTAAAGATGCAGATGGAAACATGGTTATCCGCCTTGACAACAAATATTTTAACAGTGTTTTCAAAGGCTCCTATGTGGAAGAAGTGGTGGACATCACTCAAGCAAGAGCGCATAAATGGTATGAAGAAAATGAGGATAAATGTAAGAAAACTATCAATAATGTTTTCTTGTCAAGTTCCCAAACATCTACAACTTCCTAGTGGTCGAAATCTTTTCACATAAGTGATTTCACTGAAGAATATAATGACATGGTCACCTTGCTGTCTAAAGTGAAAGGGAAAATCAGTGATGTGATTTTCAATTTTTGATTGGAATGACAAGATTGACTGGGGTGATCAAATCAGTGATGTGATTTTCGATTAGTAGAAAAAATTCAAAACCACATTGAAATTCTACACGACTTCTTATCTTGTGTATGCAGTTGCCTCTATGAGGCAATTTCTAGGTCTGTCTAGAAAAGGTGATAGAAGACAAACTCCAGTGTGGGATTACTATTCCCAGCTGACTATCATCAATTGGATGAGTCATTTTTGTAAAGTTAATGAAGCTTTCTTTGCAGTTTGGAAATGTTTGTTTGACAAGGATTTGTAGAAGCAGATTCTTTCTAATGCTTCCTATAACAAAATTTGTGAGTATGGATGTGTTTTATTACAGTTTCCAACATTTGCATACATCCGGGTGGGTTGCTTTACTGGTGAACCATTTATGCCACCAAGATATCCATCGGACAAAATTGTTGTCATGTAGTTATCCACACAATTAGTGTATATACATGAGAGACAATCTTCTTCACACAAGACTGGTCTCAAATCCTACCAATCAATTGGCAAATATTTAGTAATGACTACTCAAAAGGCCAAAAACATGAAGGAGGAAATGTAGTGGGTAACAATGAGAAGATTCAAAGCCCACAACAACTTTGATTTCCGTGGAATGAAAAATTAAATCCATCGAAACTATGTGCATGTACACAGGTTGGAAGATGTTTGGGCCAATTGCAGAGATGATGAAGATGTAAGGAGACTTGATTTCAGTCGCCTGACACTTGAGAAAATTGAGAATTTGGATTTGGCCAAAATTCCAGACACTTGGGAGGATACCACAGATGATATTGTGGATCCTATTTATTTTAGTAATAATATTGCTAATACTCCTCTCCTTCCCATTAAGTGGTCAAAAAAAGAAACTAAATCTAATTCTGCAAGGTTTGCACCTATTATGGCAAACAAAAATGCATGGCTACTGAAGAAAGGTATCAGGATGAAGCAACTTCCCACAAGCTTCGGTGATGATCAGGATGATGAAGGTCATGTGGGGAAAGCATCACAAATGAGGACTAAAAGAAAACATGATCCATAAGAGCTGCCGCCAATTTCATCTCCTAGGTCAAAGGGAAATAAGCCCACCTGCAAATTCATAGTCAAAGGGCCGAAGAAAGGAGAGTACTCATCTCAAGTTGCACAAAAGGACATTTTCAAGGAACCAACATTACAAGAATCAAAAAAGGGGCAAGAAGAGGGTGAGATACCATAGGAAGACGAAATACAAGATGCGGAAGAATATCTTCCACCAATAGTTACCACCACTTCTACCATAGCACAGGTTCCTACTCCAACATAGGTAAGCATTCATTCCATTGAATCTGATTCAGATGAAGAAGATGAGGAACGAGAAGATGAGGGATTAGATATTGAAGAGGATGATGAAGAATTTATAACTTTGTCTAGCCTTCTGAGTTTTGATGATGTACATGTGTCTATGATTGAATCTTCAATCTTAGACTTTTCAAAAGCAATGGCTCAAATCTCTCAAGAGCAACAAGCAGTGACACTTCCTCCAGGCATTGTTACTATAGATGCTCCATCACTTGTTTCTACCATTGTTACTACAACTGCTCCTCTATTGGTTTCTACCACAGTAAAGACAACATATTCTCAAGTTCCTAATGTTACTGATGCAAGTTCACTTGTACCAGTCTCCCAGGTTGTTGTAACTTCAAGTCAGGATACAATACAAGTATCTGCGCCTGCACAAACTGATACCACAACTTCAACAAAAAAATCAACTTTTCCTCCATGGTTGGACATTGTGGCTTGCAAAAGGGAAAAGCATGTAATTTCACTTGATGATTTTGATTTTGGTCAACTGGGTCCTATCAAGAAGAAAGTTACCAAGAAGCCCAAGACTGTGTCTAGGATCTTGGTTGAACTTGTAAGTAAAAGGAAATATGTTGAGGTCATGGTGTCATCTTCAGATAAAGAAAAGGACAATATCCAACATGCACATTATACTATGCAGATGGTAGAACTTGGTGTGGAGACACGTGAGAGTGTGAAGCTAGACTCTCAAACTGCTTTCAATTCCCTCGTGCATAGGTTTGATCAAGAAAGGGATGAGAAGAATGAATGGAATCAGAAATTTGAACAACTGACAAGTGTGTTACATAAAATAACACAGTCATCACAAGAGGTTCAACCGATAGTCTCTTCAGTCAACACAGAAGAACTGGAAAAGGTGGAGTGACTAGCTACAAGAGGCAAGGTAATGGAAGAATGGATAGATCACTTGAAGTCAGAGGGGACACATCTCATTGATTCTACAGTCAAGCTTCTAACAGACTTTGAAAATTCCCAAGTACAGGTTCAAGATGTACAATGTCTATTATCCCAAGAAATAATAAAACTTGAGAAATATTTAGGGCTTTGGGATAAAATGAGGGAGTATAGAGTAGACATTCTTGTTGATAACAACGTAGTATTGACTTGGGGCGAGTACATTCAAACTCGATCAATATTGGCACACAAGGATGAGCTAATGAAAGTGCTAGTAAAGGATATGAATCAGGACAAGAGAGCATGTACTGATGCAATCACCAATATTTCATTAGGAATATCAGAATTGCCTTGCCAGTTACTTGATACAAAAAAAAAGGTTTTACCCAATGAGACCATCAAACAATAATTTCTCACCATGATTGATCAGTTAATAGATTATCAATTTTCTCTAGCATCATTTGATAAGTTGATTGAAATTCAAATCAACTTAGATGATCTTGCATCAGTTTTGAAGAAAGCGAAAAGGATTTATGTAAAAGTCAGAGATTCCATATCTCGTATTCATGTCATTTCCAATGTGACTTCTAGACCAGACGAATCTGAAATGCAAGCAATGCTGGCAAGGTTCGAGAAATTCCAAAAAATCAATGAGGGGGGAAAGTAAAGAATAAAGTATCATTGACACTATCTTTTCATTTAGTTGCATTCTTAGTTACTGCAGATTTTCTTGCAGTTGCATTTTTATTTTATGCAGTAGTTGTATTCAAGTGGGTCTGTGCAGTTGAATTAGTCAACTATGCCCACCTTTTTCTCAACTTATTTTCCTATATAAGGAGGACCTCATTTGTAAATATGGATCTTTTATTTTATGCTAAGCAAGACTCTGCCGAAATTTTGCCTCAACTAAGACTTTGAGCTTTTTGTTGTGAAGATTCAATCAAGCAAATAAAGAGAGCAATTACATTTGATTCCAAACTTTGTGTTGGGTTGAAGATTGTTTATATGAGTTAATGTTCCTATGTTCATTGCTTATATATGTTCTTTAATTCCTTGATATTGGTTGTATTTTTGTTTATGTGAGTAGGAGAAATTTCCAATTGTGATAAGTAGACTTTGTGCTATTTGCATATTTGTGAAATCTTTTAATAGGTAAGTGATTACATAGTAAGCTTTGTATTGCTATTAGTTGCTCTTAGTTTTTAGGAAAATTAATCACATCTTAAAGACTTTGAGCTATGAATTGTGATTATAGTTGTAAGTGTGGTGATTAAAGTAAGTTGCACTCACGTAAGACTTTGAGCTTACATGATTGTGGAAGTATTAAGAATCATTGTAAAGAAGCTCTATTAGTTGTTAGTTTTGTTAGTTGTAAGAAATATCATCAAGTGAAGGGAGATACATTAGTTCTGAAAAAGAGAGTTACATGCCCTAAGCTTACCCCCGAATTTAATTTCATAGTTGTTGAAATATCCAAATTCTTCCAGGGAACCTCCCCTTGATGAGAGGAAAGACTTTGTCTTAACATATTTGTGTGTGAAATACATGTTTTTTCATTGGTACGTTGGTGACAAAATATTCACTTGACAGTTTTTTGGTGACTCTGCTGGAGAGCGACGTGCGACCGGTATTTTCTCTTTTGGGTTGCAATTTATTTTTCCATTGTAATATCTATATTGCTTATTTTCTCAAAGTACTAATCTGGCTGATCGAAGTTACACTCACAGACAATGAGTAGCAGGAATTGTTGATCCTACCTTTGAGTTTTTGCAGCAACATAATTTTCTTTTTATGACTCCTCCTCGATCAAGATCTCCTTTGCAGCGAAAAAGGAGTTTTCCTCCTACTGCACAACGGTCTCCTATACCAAGTGAGGCGTCAAGTTTGCAAGTTCCAGTTATCCCAACCATTAATCATTTTGTAATTCCCCCATAAAATCCATTAAGTATGGTTGCCTCAGGTCCTTGGGGTACTACGTTCGACCCTTTGAGCCTAACGACACCTTTACATGAACTTCCAAATTGCACAAGAAATAATTTGTCTAAGTTTTTGGGAGATGGTGCCAACATCCTGATGAGCACATTGTTGCTTTTTATATCGCATGTGGTGTTCTCGGTGTTGAACATGAAGATATTTCTGTGAGATTATTTATAGAAACTTTGCAAGGTGCAGTTGCTGATTGGTTTTATCATCTTACAAATAATTGTATTACAAATTGGGCTAGTCTTAGAACAAGGTTCGAGGCAAGATTTAAGCCCGTTGAAGATGATCATTCGCTTTTATCACAATTGACTCAAATGAAGAAGGAACCACAAGAGGCTATGTGAGAATTTGTGGCGAAGTTCAATAAGTTGTACAATCACATTCTGACAGCATCACAACCTACTGCTGGAAACTTAAAATGTTTCTTTATTAATACTCAATTGCCAAAAGTAAGTTTTCTCTCATGTAGGAATAATCCTACAAATTTGGCCGCTACACAACAAATGGCCACACCAGTTGAAAATGACTAAAAAACTACCAAAAAATGCATATAAATGACTAAATTTGATCACGTGACCATTAGTAGTTTATTTCCATCCATTAATCACGCGACCAAATTTATGACTAAACTATTTTAGTCATTTATTGGTTGTTTTGACTGATCAATTTGGTCATTGATTTAGTCATTGATTTGGTCATTGATTTAGTCATTGATTTAGTCGTCAATTTAGTCATTGATTTTTGTTAAATAGTCATTTATTTAGTCATGGTAGTGATTTATTTAGTCATACATTTAGTCATTAACTTAGTCATATATTTAGTCATTGATTGTTGTTAACTAGTTATTTATTTAGTCATTACTTTATTCATATATTTAGTGATTAATTTGGTTATTGATTGTTGTTAAGCGGTCATTTATTTAGTCATTGTAATCATTAATTACTATCAATTGGTAGTATATTTAGTCAATGATTGTAATTATAATGATATATGAGCACACAATAATAACATCATAAAAATACCAATTGCATAACTGAACAATTAATAAATAGAAAGAAAGAAAATAGAGCTCTATAATAATGAGCAAATACTACAAATGTACATTGTATGCATTAGCAAAGACTTTGTTATATGAATACATAATAATCGCAAGTTATACATGAAAAAAAAAATTGCTCACAAATTTCTATATAGTGAAGAATGAACTATAATAGGTTTTATAAGAGCTATTGCAATAGGAGGGCAATGATCATTTGTGTCTAAAGTCCCATATGACCACCATCTAATTGTTCTCAAGTGTCATTTCTACAAAAAAAATGCCTTTGAGTCAATCACCAAAGGTATAAATACATCAACTCTTCAATGGTACTTCAAAAATTAGAAATATAGTTTGTTTGACGATCTACAACTTCCATCAATTTTGTAGCAATGGACCTTGCATATTCACACGAGTCTTCATAGAGCTGCATAAAGAAAACAAAACCAAATATTTCTATTAATATATAGAACATATAGGAATTCATACAAATTAATATCCTATTTGAATGATGGAACAAAAATCTAGTTTTTATAGTTTTCTCTAATATTTCCTAACTTGCACAAGATTCATAGAAAATTGGTGGTCTATATCAGAAAGACACGAGCCTTCAAATGATACAAGCTATTATCCTCACATTTTCAAACAGTTGGGTGAAGAGAAATTCTAATTGAAATTTATGCCTTATTGTTGGATTTATATAGGTGAAAAGGCAAATGAAATGGAGTACCTTGAGAGATCTTCTAGAAAGTAGTAGGAATCCCATATTGCAAAGTATAAAATGTGCAAACTGTGGAGCCTAGGTTATATAGTACATTTAATTTGCTTCCCTGCATGATTAATACATTTGAGTCACTCCATTCTTTTATGTTTTTTCTACTCTTTTGATCTCAGCTTACTGATTTTTAAAATCATATTTCTCTGTATACTGACTTTGTATACTGGTGAAGACTGCTAATTTTGACTGTGATCATTGTTTCATACTTGTTGTTATGAAAACTTGTCCATGGGCTGCTTGTATTTTTCTTTGTCTCTTTGACTGTGGTTGTCTCTAATGCCCAAGACTGCATTCTTGTGATTAGCCTTCAATGGACTATAGCTTTATATCTTCATGTGCAAGGTGTGAATTGATCACTTTCTTATCTTTGAGCTAATCACTTTCTATATCTTTGCAGCCTCGTTCACTATCTCTTCTCACTGTAATTCTGATTGCATCAACTATTCTTCAAGGCTATGATTCCTTGCTCAAACTAATGTTTGAGAATGTTGCAACCCTAAAGAAGTTGAATAATGCTCAAACTAATGTTCAAGAATGTTGCTTCAGTGATTCTTCTAGAAAATCAAGAACAAGTAGCAGCAGATGAAGGCTCTGATACCATGAAGAACCTACAAACACAGTTGAAGAATAACTGTTGATTTGAAGAATCTCCACTGAAATAGAAGATGATCAGGTAGAGAATACTGTAATCTGCATGAGTTCCCTCAAATAACACTACTAGAATCAAATGGCAAACAAAGGCAAACAACTGAACTCAAAGATACAGATGGCAAAAAACACCAAAGTCTGAAGAGCTGATTAATCGAAGATGGAAGGTTGCCTCCAAAAATAGGAATGAAAGAGTGTACTCCAACGAACCAAGGAAGAATTAGAACCAACAACCAACAGGATAAACCTCCCCATAATGTTGACAAGGGAGAGGTGATAGCTACACTGAAACTGAATGCCAAGAAAAACTGCATGACGAAGAACCAGGAACATCCAAAGTGCAGTAGAAAGTAAAAACACATATAAAGGCTAGTGTCATGGAAGGAACACTCACTTGACACACATCATGAGGCTCATTTCGTTGAAGGAATACTCACGTGATAAAGATAGATGGAAAACAAAGGCAAACATCAAACCCCCCCATGACACTTTATAATAAAGTGCCGCTATGCCTTGCATGCTTGGGATCTTGCACATCTTGTGCCTTATTGTACTTGCACTCCATTATAAAGTGCCATGGGGGGTTTGATGTTTGCCTTTGTTTGGAACCTTCCATCTTCAATTGATCAACTCTTCAAACTTTGGTTTGTTTTACTATGTTTATCTTCGAGTTTAGTTGTTTTCCTTTGTTTGCCATCTGATTCGAGTAGTGTTATTGGAGGGCACTCATGCAGATTACAGTCTTCTCTACCCAATCATATTCTATTTCAATGGAGGTTCTTCAGATTGACAATTATTCTTCGACAGTGTTTGTAGGTTCTTCTTGGTATCAGAGCCTTCATCTACTGCTACTTGTTCCTAATTTTTCAGAAGAATCACTGAAGCATGAAGAACTTGCAAACATTATCGAAGAATAACTGTTGATCTAAAGAACCTCCACTAAAATAGAATTTGATCAGGTAGAGAAGACTGTAATCTCCATGAGTGCCCTCAAATAAAAGTACTCGAATCAGATGGAAAACAAAGGCAAATAACTAAACTCGAAGATACAGATGGCAAAAAACACCAAAGTCTTAAGAGTTGATCAATCGAAGATGGAAGGTTTCTTCCAAAAATAGGAATGAAAGAGTGTACTCTAACGAACCAAGGAAGCATTAGAACCAAAAACCAACATGAGAAACCCCCCCCATAATGCTGACAAGGGAGAGGTGACAGGTACACTGAAACTGAATGCCAAGAAATACTGCACGACGAAGAACTAGGAACATCCAGAGTGTAGCAGAAAGTACAAACACATATAAAGGCTAGTGTCATGGAAGCAACACTCACTTGACACACATTATGAGGCCAATGTCATGGAAGGAACACTCACGTGATAAAGGTAGATGGAAAACAAAGGCAAACATCAAACCCCCCCCCCCATGACACTTTATAATGGAGTGCAAGTACAATAAGGCGCAAGATGTGCAAGATCCCAAGCATGCAAGGCATAGTGGCACTTTATCTCAGTGTGTTTGCAAAAAAAAGAAATGCTTACAAAATGATGTATACAATGCTAAAAAAAAGCCAAAAAGGCTAGAAATACATAAATAATAGCCAAAGATGAGTCATCCCACACAAAGAAAAGGATCCTAGGAGCTTAAAACATCCAAGATATTCACCAGAGTGCATAAATGCAAAACGCTGAATAAAATGTACCTGGAGCATAATTTGGAAAGAAGACCCATACCACTGGAAAGTGCATGGAACCAACTTACCAACAATATCTTGTGTGCCAAACACGGAGTCTAGATGCTCAAGATATGCCTTTCAGAGTGAAAAAAAGAACTTCTGGCTTTGACGTCAAAAAAAGACATCAAAACAAAAAAAATAGTAGAGAAAAACTCCATATCTGAAGATATATCAGAAAGAGCTTTCTGACGCCTATTCATTTTCAAAAATCCAACTCTGTTTGCCCATTATGACAAAAAAATCATCTGCTTGTCAAAAATCCTTCAAAGAGAAAAAAAACCCCTCCATACTGGTGGCAGGGAGGTGGAGACTGGGCTGAGTGGCGACGGAGGTTTCTGGGTGTCGAGGCGGCAGAGTTTTCCAAGCAGCGGTGCCTGGGCGGCAAGGCCATTGCTAGTGGCTGACAGTTGCTAGGCGGCGGGGTCAGACGACGACTACTGAGCGACAGGTCCGTTGCTGGTGGCCTGCGATTTAAAGATCATCAGGTGCTTGCAAACCCTGACGGTAACCGCCAAGGCTCCCGTGACGGTCTTCAAGACCGCCGACGGCTCCAAGGTTGTCGCAGTGACTGTGTCGGCCTGGGCAAGTCGTTAAACTGCCCAAAAATATATATTTTTAATATTTTTTAATTTTTCATCTCAAAAAATGTGCCCAAGAAGGATAAAAATAAAAGTAAAAATTCCAGAGCCATAGTTGTCCAAATTGGACAAATTCTATATAAAAATGGGGGTTTTGGGGTGTTTTGAGCTCAACGGCGAGGTCCGTTTAAGTCCAAAATTCCCATAAACAAAAATCTCTCTAGATGCAAATAAAAAACTCTAAAAAAGCTTGAAACCCTCCTCCAAAAAATCTTTTGAAAAATCAAGAACAAGTAGCAGCAAATGTAGGCTCTAATACCATGAAGAAGTTGAGAAATACAACTTCAGAGATCCCAAGAACACCTGCAAGCAAAATACTTGTCACAAGAGAAGAATGGAGGCAAAAAAGCAATAATGGATTTGAAGAAAAAGATTATCATTCAGAGAGGGAATTAGTAATGAAAAAGTACAATACAATCCTTATAAAAGGAGAATATGCAAGCCTAAAGATGTGCAACCCTAAAGAAACCCTAAAGGGATAAACTGTATTTAATAATTAGAATAATAATTTACCTACAATATTATTAAATACCTAAGTTTAGCTTAAGCATACAGTATAATAGACTAATAATTAAATAAATAATTATTAGCTAATACAAGATAACTCTAACAGAGACTTGTGTGTCTTTTACATTCTACCTTTTGGTCCTTTGACAATGAACATTGTTGTTTGTGCTGCTAGAGGTTTGATTTGACAATGAACTCACTGTTGGTCCTTTCTTGTTGTAGGTCTCTAAGATTAAGTCCTTCTCTCTATGTCTACTCATTGATGCTTTCATCATGTAACATTGTCTTCTAAGTTTCTAGGCTGATTTATAACACTACTAGCATTGAATGCCATTCACTATTTTTGTATGCTTATGCTCTAATCTTCTTGTAGTAGCTTAGGCACAACTTCTCTCTATATCAAACATGGGACTATGACAGCTATACTACCATTCCTGGATTTAGCATTGTCTTTATAAGATGCACTTTCATTTGCCCTCAATAAGATATGCGATTTTTCCTACATTATGGTTGTCACTTTGTGTCCCTATGACTGTGATGTGCAATCCTTATCGCTTGCACTATTTTGACTGTGAAAAGACGACTGTAGTCTCTGTTAAGTTTTAGAATTACCCCTTTGTAATGACTGCAAAATTGATTCATTATTAGATTTATTTTCCTTCATCTTCTTGAGGGACACTATATCTTGTTGGCTTGAATATGATTACTTCTTTATAAATACCAATGGTATTTATGATTCTTTTTGTGTAGTCTTCTTACTAATGGAGCTATCATTATCACTCATCCAGTCAATTTGAACTCTCAAAGACTATGGCTAAACTTACTAAGCATCACACATCATTGATGAATACATCTTGTTCATGGGGTTTGTATGTTGTCAATCTTTATGACAGTTGCTCTTAGGACCATCATGATACTTTTACTGATCTTTTCTATCTTGACCATTATCAATCTCAAAATATGAGAGTATCATTTCTTTTAACAGTCATTAATCTTGGATTGTCGTTATGCCATAATGATTGACCTAATAGCTTAGGAAAATGTCTTCTCTATGTCATTGATTTATGACAGTCCTATGGGATTTGTCTTCTTGATTTGACCTTCAAAAAATATCATGGTTGTCTAATCCCCTTTTGGATTGCATTTAGGTGTGTTGATTTAGGCACCAATACCACTATCATCCTTCATTTTTTATCATCTTTGACAGTCCTATGCTTGGATTTCGCTAATGCCTTCAAGCTTCTAGTACTGCATTTTGCCTAAGACTGAAATACTTTGTCTCATAGAACTACCTTTGATGGATTTGATCTAGTCTCATTGTTTTGAAATGGTAGTGATTCTTCAATGTTTCTATATGACTAATACATTATGATGATGACATCCATATTGTTGACCGTCATTTGAGAGCTTTTCCATTGGTCTGATTTGAAGGGTCCCTTAGGAGCTTGTTGATCTATGACCCCTTTCGTCTTGTTTGACATTATGTCTGTCCCCATCCATTATGGATGCATCTTTTCATTGGTGCTTTGCCCACATCTTGCTATGACCATACTCCTCTGCTCATAATTTTATGCATCATTGTCTTAGCTACTATATTCAAAACCTTCCAATGACTTTGGATGACTCTTTTGCAACATGCTTTCGTTGTTATTTATCCTTTGTTACTTCTATTTGCTTGTGAAGGTGTATCAAGGTTGTCTAATGCTACAACAAGAAGATGTTAGTGGAATGAAAGTGATGTCTCTTGGATGGTTACTAATCTCAAACATTGATGCTCTGTGAAAGGCCTTTATGAATCTCTAAACCCTCATGACTCTTGAGTCTAGACCTTTGATGGTTGTTATTGATGGGACTACCTCTATGTATGTTATGTGACAGAGACATCACTGTCTTCTTTTGATGTTAGCTACTAAATGACAGTGATTTTCTTGAATGACTTTGGACTACTCTTAGCTTCTAACAATGTCCTTTGCCTATGGCTTCCTTACTTTGGACTTTATTGTCATAGGACTACTCTTTTACTTTGCTCTGAGTCTTGCACTCTATTGTCCATGACAGTGACTTCACTTATTATTCCATACCAAAAACTAAGTATGCCATTACACTCTAAGATGACTGTGTTTCTATTCACTGTAAAAATGACCAAATTCTACTCATTTTTTGCAACACTCAAATGCACTATTGTTCCTGTTTATGAAAAGAAAGTGAGATTCAAACTCATTGCCTTAGAAATCTCTTCATATACTAGAAAAGATGCTTTTGTCTAAATCTAAGGAACATTGCTTACCCTTACCCTGAGTTTTTTTAAATGAGATATTATTTATTGAATTGAAAACTGTCAAAATAAAGAAATGAAAGAGTCAATACATCAACTCTCATGATGACATATATATAAAGGTACATAAAATAAAACAAAACAATTATATACACTTTATACCAAGGGAAATAGAAATGTACTTATATGACTATATTGAGTAGATGTTGTTTTCGCCAATCAAGACTTGAATGAAAACCTCTGTTGTGCTTGCAGAACTAAGTACAATCTGTTAAGTGCAACCAAATCTAAAAAATGGATCTAGGTGATTTACTTTTTGCAGAAAGCTATAAAATATTTCATTCAACTATACTTACAACATTAAAAGCAAGTAAGGTAGTCAGCAATACTTAGAGGTTAGAGCTTTCAAAACAAAAAGACATATGCTAAAATATAATGATACACTTTTATACTTAGGCCATATAAAAAATTGTATTTATCAGTGGACAACCCCTCTAACACACAAATGATTGTACCCGTTGTCAAATTATTGTTTTTTAATAATTTACAATTGTCAACATCATAATTCTCCAACTTATGAATGTCCCTCATAACTTTGCATTCTATCAATAACTAAAGCACATAACACACCATAAGTAGTAACCCCACAACAATTTTTGCTCCCCTTGGTACAATATTTGCATTGTGGAATAGATCCCCATGTCGAAGTTCTGTAATGTCCCTCAAACGACTACAAAATACAAATGGAAAGTATGAGAGACTAAGGATGAGCATAGCATGTATTAGTAAATGAAACAAGACAATAAATCATTGGAGAGCCACCTATATATCTATATTCAAATCATAATCAAATCAAAAAATAATTCTTTGTGAAAAAAGAAAAACAAAAAAACCTATATAGAGTAAATATTGTGAGAACAAACTGGAATTCCTCAAGGCCTACATGATAGCCTTCTTTGCTAATATTATTCCCATCTCTTTCTTTTTGAAAACCACCATCAAATGGTTTTCTCAAGGGGCGAGTATCATGTCGTCTTTTTTGCAAGTAGCATTCTTGAAAATCATCAAACTGTTGGAGACAACCATAAGATAGTTTTAAAAGGGGCTTAAAATGTCACTCTTAAGCATTACATGATTGATGATTAAACAAAATCATTCAATTTTATACTAAATTTATTCCACCTTCGACAAGAAATTACACAAGCATACTAAATTTTAGGTCAAGATTTATGTTTAATAGTATGCTACTGTAAAAAATTTGTTCACTTTACTACCATAAAATATTTTTGAATTGACAACATGAGAGCAAATTTTCCAAATATAAAACTAATTTCAAATAGTTCATGAATTACCATCATCCTGCCTAAATTTAATTAAGACAAATATCTTACCTTAGTGGATCAAAATTAGAATTTAATGCATATGTTTCAATATATAAAGATATGCAAAAAAATGTTTATAAATCATTCATTGAATGGCTTTTTATGAGAAGAAGTGGCATGATCCAGTCAATATCCATAGGTCAAAAAATTGTACCATCCGACAATTTGGTCATGTCCAAATTTAATGAAATCACTGATCTTGAGGAAGAGTCGTTATCATCCATTGATTATCGATAGCATTTAACAAGTTAAACTAAAGCTCGTTTGGCTATGTAACAAAGTAGTTTGCATGCTTCCGCATGGACCAACAAGGTTAATCACTATGGACCAATAGACTAAAAGATATGTGCCTTTGTGATTCACAGATTAATGTAATGTCCCCTTTTGAATTTTTAATTTTTCTGATATTTTTTCTATTTTTTTTTCAAAACCAAACAAAAACTATAACAATAAACTATAAACTAAAACAAGTGATTGGAAACTCATGGAATAAACCCTTGGGTGTGACATAAACCCTCACTTGCGTCTCAAACATTAAATCAATCATGTAGATGCTCAATTTCATCAATTGTACTTGCAGATCCGTGCATGTACATCAGTATAAACCCTAAAATAATAGTTATGTTCAATTCTAAGATGAGAATATCTATGACAAGAATCAAAACATCAATCAAAATGAAACCTCAAACTGATTTTTATTCCAAATCTCTACTGCTGGAAAAATTACAATTGTTGATGTGACAAAATGCAACATAAACATAAAATTTCAGACCACAAAATGTCTTAAATCAATTCACATAAGCTTATAGAGTTGGCAATCAGGTTGCAACCTTCCAAAATGATAATTAATGATATTGTATGGCTGTGGTTAGGACAAAAAACATGCAATGAACTATCCTCCAAATGCTGGTACCTCAAAAGGTTACAAAAATGCAGATCATAACAACAAACAATGACAAATCCCCAAAAAGTGTGTGAATCCTCTTCAAACTGTTGTAGGATGGTACAACACTTCAGATCAGCAAGGTGAAAATATTAAATGATCTTGACCAGCAACCACAAACCCTCTAAAATGTTTTTGGCCCTCAATATGAATGATATATTATCACCAATTAATGACATGGTTTGTCTCCCCAAAATTTCCAAAAATTAATACGGAAACCTTGAATTATGGTGCTCCAAAATCAACAACAAATAATAGGCAATTACCCACAAAAAGTGCAACTACATATAACCTCTGAAAATTAGAGTGATAGATGAGGTGTGTAAACCCTAGGATCAACAATGATAAAATGGTGATTCCTCCAAGTGTAGAACTCAAGATCTTGCATGAAGAAATGGTGATCAACAACCAATAACTCTGAAAATCAGCAAAATCAAACCCTTTGACACTATAGTCACAATAGAGAAAAATTGTAGTGGTGCTATAACAGAACTATAACAACTGAAAATGATTTTAATTTATCAATTAACCTTCAATGAATCAGCACAATTGTGACCCCCAAATGGAATCACAACTATTGGATAAGAGGTTTTTTGTCCTCAAATGGAATCCAAAAGGGTTTTCAACCACCAAGAACTCAAAAAAGCCAAGTTTTTTCAATCTTGAATGGATAGAATGAACACAATGGTCAATCTAAGTGAATGAAAAGTCTAAATGAGGTTGTCTCCTCCTTTTATACTATTCCAAATTGGGCCCTTGATTAATAATTTTTGTCCAAAGTATTTAAAATGCTTTTTATAATTGAGTGTTTAAAAACCCTTTTAATTAAATAAAATAATATTATAATAAGTTGCCCCTTAAATATAGAATTTCTAGGCCCATCTTAAACTAATATTAGAAATTGCTCACCTTGCTTTGCCCTTTAGCCAATAGAAAATGTGAATAGATTAGAGGTCTCCTTGGCATCGTTTCTGAAAAGGGGACATAACATTTTACAAAACAACTGATTTTAAAAGGAAGTTAATTTTCATTCATGAAAATGAGATCTAGACTAGTTGCCATGAATGGACATCTTTTCGCTTTGAAAGGAAAAGGAAGTGACCATTAAGAAAGTAAAATAGGGGGATATTGGAGAAGGGTCCATGTGACTTTAAGAGTTGTGTTATAGTACAAAATCAATTAAATTCATGGGTTTCCTCATCTTCTGAGCTAGCTTCCAAAGAAAGAAAGTTACCCTTAATTCAAAAGGGGCTCCTAAAGATCAAATTGCATGCTTTCAACTTTCAAATTAAAAAGGCAAATAAATATGTAATCTATTAAAAAAGGGGAAGTTTGGGCTAATTATTTCAAGGGTGTCTAAATAGACCAAGTGTCATCCAAACAAAATTGATCAGTTTGAATAGAAAATTTACCACCAGCTTCAAGTTTTGTCTAAGTAGAGGATTTGGGCATCTTTCTGTTTGCTACTCATCTGGGGACAATTTGTTGCAACAAATTTTGTAACAAGAAGATAACCAGATATTTGATCTTCCAAGACAGTGTATTCAAATTCTTCAAAATAGAATATGGACAAGCTCCACAATCATGGTGGTCAAGGCATTAGATAAAGCAACGAATACAAGAGCCAACTAGGTTAGAAAATTTATGGTGACAAAGGAAGATTAAGCTACAACTTATGTTCAAACCATATGGCATGAAAGTGTGATAAGTTGTTCTTCAAAGTACCATAACATTCATCATGGCATCAAAGATAGAAGACTTAAATCAAAATTTTGCTATAGTTGAAAGCCAAATTCCAAAGGAAAAGGATTGGGAAATGACTGTTCGTCAAGCCATAAGTATTCTAAAAGTTCTAATGGCTCTAGGAGAAAAAAATGTCAAGTTGGTTATTTTAGAGTTTTGAATATAACTTTTAGTAGAAAACTCGCTATTTTTTAAAAGAGATAGATATGATCCTATTATTAGACTTTTATTTAACTACTTGTTTTGGAATTAGTTGGCTTTAATAGATGTTTTAATTCCTCTTTTTTGTAGATAAGGATTAGATTACATTAAAGTAGAGCAATACTAAGAATGTTGTATTATAATTTTATCCCTAAAAGCTTCTCCTTGAGAACTTATAAGTGTTTTGGGTAGATTAAGTGCAATGATAGTTGATGCCAGACTTCTGATGTAGAAGTTTTCATTCAAGCACCAAATCTAAATTAGTGTGTTATGTTGTGAAAATTTGATCAGTTTGTAATAAAAAGAATAATATTTAAACTCGCATAGCACTTGTTTTGT